>NC_080095.1:18964365-19216865 GCF_950005125.1 Chionomys nivalis | reverse complement strand
TATTTTTGTCTTCATGTCTTTGGGCCCCACTTAGGGCTGCTGAAGCCCCTCTAGCCCTCTTCTTTTCCTGCATCCCTTTCTTTGGCCCACTCTGCCTCACCAGACATGCTGGCTGTCACCAATCCAATCCATCTGTGTTTTCTGGATCATCACTGGTGTCAGTGTGGTGACAAGTGACAGGAGCTTCCTTGGAGCTTTGCCTCCTGGAAACAGATCAAGGTCCCTTTTCTATCTAGTTGAGACTCCTCTCCTAATCCTGGTACACCCTTGGGTGCAGGCATAGGGCTGGGGAGACTGGTTCACAATACACAACTAGTTTCGTTTTATGATAACTTGATTTTTTTTTCCTGTAAAACCCACCTTTAAGAGACTCTGGTGCCAGTAGATAAGCTGGTCTTCCTATGCTTATGCCAGTTCCTGGCCCATGCCAGTTCCTGGCCCCAGAGGCAGTCACTCCTTCTGCGGAGCATCGTGCGGCAGGAGGGCGGGAGGATGGACAGTTTGCACTCTGGGTTAGATCTTCCAAGGGACCGGAGGCAATGTACCTCCTTCTGGGAACCTGACCCTGTATGCCGGACAGAATTTGACCAAGACACCTCACAGCCACAACCTGGCTCTTGTGTTCTTTGTAGAAACAGATGCCCCAGTGTGTGTGTGCGCACAGATCATGGGCTCCATGAGTACTGGGGGTGTGTTGTGCCGTTTGATCCTGTTACACAGGCATGTCATGTGCCAGGGAGTGCTGAACCCACTCTGGGTTTGGGGTAAACCGCGGGGAAGAAACAGCCATGGTACCTACTTTCTGGTGGGATAAACAGTGGGCATTGTGACGAACTCATGTTCTAAAGAAACAAAGACAGTATCTGCAGGGATAAGGCCCCGAGCTTTACCATCACTAATGGAATTCTTGCTACTACAAGAGAGCCCTGGGTAGCCATTTGACAGGGTATCACTGGTACCCGCTACTCACACAGGGCTGTTTTAGGCTGACAGCCACACAGACCTGGTTTACTGCTCAAGTTTACATTAAACAAGGTGAATTCTTACGACCAGAAGGTGGCCTCGGCATGGAGCTGAATGGTAGAGGCAGCTGACCATGCTCTGTTGGCCGGCCAGCTCTCCATTTAAGGTGTGCTTATGTGGAAGGGGCAAGGTGGATGGTGTGGTGTATGCACACCTCAGGGAGGCTGGCACTCTTTCCCGGGAATCAGAGCCCCTCCCAGAGGGCAAACATGTCCCTGTGGCTCCTGAATAGGAGCACTGTTGCTCCTGGGCCATCGTGAGTGGGTCCTTTCTTTGTTCAGTCTAGTGACACCATCGACACATAAATGGTAGGAACCATCCTCCATGGGCTCCGGAGACTATACTATGTCTGTTTCAAGGAAGATTCCTTCGTGACCCTTGCACAACCCCTGAAGACAGAGGAGCATCCTCCGCAGGTGTCTGGAGTACCGCCTGGCAGCGTCCTCCTCTCCTGTGTGCCTCCTGCCGTCTCTAGCTCTGTCTCCCTGACATACAGCCACCACAGGTTCCACCTGTGCCCCCTGTGCAGCCTGTTCTGGAAGCTGCAGGCACATGTTGAAATAGCTGTAGACTTACCCTTTGATTCACCACCTCTCAGCGGTCACTGTCCTTGCTACCTGATGCCCAGGGTCTTCATCACCACTGTCTGACACACTTGGCGTCTTCCTTCTGTTTGTTTTTGTTTATTTTAAGGAAGGGTCTCACTATGTAGCCCTGGCTCTCCCAGAACTCACTACGTAGGCCAGGCTGACCTCAAACTCACAGAGACCTATCTGCCTGCCTCTGCCTCTGCTGGGACTAAAGACATGTGCCCTTCTGCCTGGCTTCAAGTGGCCCATTGTCTGATAGTGGCCTAAGAGAGAGCTTCTACAAGAAGGACTTAGATTTCTCTGTCTTAAAGTTATTCTGCCAGCCAAGTCCGTGCAGTAACACGCAGCTGAGGCACTACCAGTGCCCAGGTGCTTTAGGAAGCCTCATGTTAGACATCCAGGGAGCTGGCTCTGACCCTGGGGATGGATTTTCAACTGTTTAAACTACTTTTCTGATTTCATGTCAGCAGTTATGAGACAGGCTTTCACAGGCAAGGGCCTATCATCTGAAACCAATCCTAACTATTAGGTCAAGAAGACAGTTTCATAGGTAACATAATACTTCAAACAGAAAATACCAAAAGGCAGAGGCAGGTGGATCTCTGTGAGTTCAAGTCTAGCCTGCTCTACATAGGGAGTGCCAGACCAGCCAGGGCTTCGTGGTTTAAAGGGCTTCAATCTTCTTCCCCGTCTCTCTCATCCCCGTTGCTTCAGTACCACTGTACTGAGGACCACTTCCTCAGCCTCCCTGATGCTGAGACCCTTTCACACAGTTCCTCATGTTGTGGTGACCCCAGCCATAAAATTATCTTTGCTGTTACTTCATAACTGTAATTTTCCTACTGTTATGAATTGTAGTGTAAATATCCGATATGCAATTCCCCCCCCCCCCCGACTGTGACCCACAGGTTGAGAACCCCGGCCTTAGCGGCTGACTGTGCATTTGTCATACCACCCCCTCCACCCCACAGCAGCTCCAGCACACTAAGGTTGGCTTCCAAGCATCTGACGCTGCAGTCTCAGGAGAACTCCTCTAGCTTGACAACAACAGTTAGGCAAAAGGACGTGCGAACACGGGTCAATACAAAAGAGCTAATAAACTGACCAAGCTGCTCCAGTGCAGCTCTGTGTGTATGACGCCCTCAGTTTCCCCTTTGGTTTTCAATGGTGTGAATGCATTAAAACTCAAGTCACCGTGTCACGGCTTTCAAACCCTGTTCTTCCCTCATCCGCATCCGGGCCCTGCTTTCTCCGGTCCGCCTGTTGCTGCTTTGGTGAGTCTATCTGTGGTCAGGAGTCTTCCTCTGGGTCTGGAGGGAGAGGGGGACTGGGCGGGGATGTTCTTAGCCCTCAGTGAGTCCTTGTCTTGCGTCCCCCCACCCCAAGTGCTACATGGGAGGGGTGACATCAGTCCTGAGGCTGTCACTGAGCTGGGAGCAGAAGTGGTGTCTTCAGTCTGGGTGACCTCACCAGCTAGTCACCGCAGTTTGCAGATTTACTTCCGGCTTTACAGCTTGTCACCAGGAGTGCCGAAGGTCAGGCTTTGTTTTTTGAGATAATGGTAGCAGCAGTGAGCTACCTGTCTAGAGTGTTCCCAATCTGAAAATTCAAGGTATAAAATGCTCTGAAATCAGAAGCTTTAGAGAATCAGCTTGCTGCATTTTAGATTTTAGATAGTTCCCGTGCTCGCTCAATAAAACACAAGCCTGGAAAAGTTCAACACTGGAAACACTCCGTTTCAGATAAGGGGCACATCACCCATGTGTGAATACACACTATCACCGCGTGAGCATCTCCAGGCCATTCATGTGTTAATATTGGCTGTTCTGTGCACATTAACATTTGTCCTCATGAGATCAGCGTGGAGAACTGGGCCTGGAGTGGTCAGGTTACTTGCCAGGGTCCAGTAGTTAATGATGAAGATCAGGAATCCTGATGCGCATGCCCCTGTGCCCACCAGTGCTTTGTCTACCATACCCTGTTCCCTCTACAACCCCAGGATCCCCCCTCCTCATAGGTAACATTCCACAGCAATGCTAGGATGTGTTATGTGTGGCCCTGAGAATGTCTGCTCTTGACTGAGCCTTGCAGAAAAGCTACCTGCTCAGACCTCTATGGTGCCTCACCACCATGGGCACAGTGTCCCACTTTGTGGTGTGGCTATCTAGAGACAGTCACTCTACACTGGAAGAGACATCCTCAGGGGCCCAGTGACAGCCCCGTGCTGGGTAAGCAGAGCCCAGGCCACCCAAGTAAGCAGGTGACCCATCCAGTGAGTTCCAGTCTCAAATGGAAGTCTCAAGAACCTGAGGCAGGCTGGGGGTTAGTTCAGTTGGTAGAGTGTTTGCCCAGCACTCACAAAGCCCTGAGTTTGGTCCCCACCATTGCATAAACCGTATGTGATAACTACATCTGTAATCCAAGCACTTGGGAGGTGGAATCAAGAGGATCAGTTTAAAGTCATACTTGGATGCATAGCAAGTTCAAGGCCAGCCTAGACTACATAAAACCCTCTCACCAAGGCAGATAAACCCCAACCCAAGGAATGAAAGTGTAGAGAAAGCTTGTTTTTTTTTTTTTTTACAATGTACCCTCTAATGCTATAAGAAAAATGATTTACCGATGTGAAAACTTTGAAGTCACTAAGATATAAATGTTTAAAAACCTTTTTAAAAAGATTGATTTTATGTATCAGTGCCTACATGATATATGTGCATCATTGTGTAGCAGTGCCTACAGCAGCCAGAAGAGGGCGTCAGATCCCCTGAAACTGAGTTACAGGTGTTTGTGAACCACCACGTGGGTCCTGGGAACTGAACTCAGGTCCTCTGTAAGAGCAGCCTGTGCTCCTAACTGCTGAGCCATCTCTTCAGTTTCTTGTTACAGACTCTGTTTCAATGACTTCCCTGGATAAATTGCGCTGGATGTACTGGATCTAAAATTACTTTAAAACAGATAACTTGTGTCGGTTTATTGTGTGCCCCATTCCTAGTCCAACACAGTCTTCCTTGACAGAAGTGAGAGAAAGCTCTCCTTCTCCAGCTGTGGCATTCGGTGACGTGTTCAACTGTCAGCAACGGTCTGTGTGGGTCAGAGCAGGCTCTGTTGTCCCCCATCTAATCTGCTTCCCCAGCTGTATTGGGGGAAAGCCATCAGACTTGAGGGCCGCCTGCCAAGCCGTCTCCCCGGCCGTGCTCTTGAGAGTCTTTACCTGCAGAAATGGAAGCAAGCAAACCTTCACAGTGGAGCAGGATCCAAAAAGCCCAAGGGTTGTCTGTGGTGAGGTCAGAGTATGCAGTGGGGCAGAACCACTCACCTCGTATCCAGGACACAAAAAAGAAAGAGACTGGGGAAAGGAGTAGAGGAGATGGAGACCCCATAATCCCATAATCCTTTGCAGAGGCATGTGTCCAAGAACTTTAGAACCCCTGCTAGGCCCCAACCCCAAAAGTTTGCAGCACAGCCACCTACCACCTGGGCCTTGAGAGAAAACATCCTAACTATAATGGTGCTGGAGGCTTAGAGTCTACAGGGGTGGAGTGAAGGCATGGCAGTTAGTGTCTGGAGCAGCAGCTGAGAGCTCACATCTTGATCCACAAGAAAGAGAGCACGCTGGCAATGACGTTAAGCTTTTGAAACCTCAAGCTCCACCCACAGTGACACTTCCAACATGATCACCCCACCTAATTTTTCCCAAACAGTTCTACCAACTAGGGACCGAGTATTCAAACCTCCGAGCCTGTAGGGGCCACTCTCATTCACACCACCATGGGGAAGGCAGATTGGGGGGAACACAGTCAGTGAGGAGGACGATTCTAAAAACCGAGGTGGGAGAGCGAGGAAGGTCCTGTGGAGCCCTGTGGAGTGGCCAGGAGTTGTGACTCTGTGACTCTGATGACCATGGTTGTTACATAAAGGCTTGCTTACCAGACAGATTTGACCACTCGATGCTTTATCCTTCAAAGAGTAGAAGCACATTTCTCAGCTAATTCAGGAGTGGTACTGTGCACCTGAACCCCTGAGGGCTGTGTCTGAATCTCACGGAGCTGTCCTATGGGTGCTGACATCCTCACCTTGGTCTGGGTGCTTTTCCATCAGCACAGCTAGGACTGTGTGGCCATGGTTTGGTGGGGGATCGTCGGGATGCAAGGATTCAGATAGACTTCTGTTGGTTTCAAGAGGCAGAGTGACTACAGGCTTAGCAGACCCATGAGCAGTGTGGTCCTCCATCCACAGACTGCCTGTCAGCCAGCACTGTTGAGAAAGGCTAAGTAAGCAGAGGGGATTCTGCGCTGTTGAGAACTTGAAGTAAACAGTCTGAAGTTACTCAGGTCCCCGAGGTTCTCTGATACCACTGAGTGAGCAAACACACTGGCTTGCATGTAGAAAAATAGAATGCACTTTAGACCTCAGTTAAACGTGGCTAGCACATGAAGAGTGAGATGCCAGTAGTGGAATGAAGATCGGAAATTCCGTAAAGTAAACCATCTCTTGTGATTCTGCCAACAAGCCTTTATCTCAGATTGGTAGATTGTATCACGCTCGAACAGCGTTCTGGTGTGTGTACAGATCCGATTGTCATGGGGCATATCTCACCCGACACTTCTCTCTGGTCTAGATGACAGCGCATCCGCTGCCAGCAGCATGGAGGTATCAGACCGAATCGCCTCTCTGGAGCAACGAGTCCAGATGCAGGAGGATGACATCCAGTTGCTCAAGTCAGCGCTGGCTGACGTGGTTCGGAGGCTGAACATCACAGAGGAGCAACAAGCTGTGCTTAACAGAAAAGGACCTACCAAAGGTGGGCGTGGTGCAGACCCACAGCAGGGTGGGCACGGCATGGAATCCACAGCAGGGTGGGCACAGTGTGGCGTCCACAGCGGGGGGGTGGGCGTAGTGCAACATCCATAGTAGGGTGGGCGCATACAGCTTCCATAGTGAGGTGGTCGTAGTGCAACATCCACAGCGGAGTGGGCGTGGCGCAGCATCCACAGAGGGGTGGGCTTGGTGCAGCATCCACAGAGGGGTGGGCGTGGCACAGCATCCACAGAGGGGTGGGCATGGTGCAACATCCACAGAGGGTTGGGCGTGGTGCAGAATCCACAGCAGGGTGGGTGTGGTGTGGCATCCACAGTCGGGCGGGTGTGGGTGGGCTTGGCGCAGCATCCACAGAGGGGTGGGCGTGTTATGGCATCCACAGAGGGGTGGGCGTGGTACAGCATCCACAGCAGGGTGGGCATGGTGCAGAATCCACAGCAGGGTGGATGTGGTGTGGCATCCACAGTCGGGTGGGTGTGGGTGGGCGTGGCGCAGCATCCACAGGGGGTGGGCGTGGTACGGCATCCACAGCAGCATTAAAGATCCTCACTCGTACACAGGTGCTTTTCTCCAAAACTGATCCCAAATCAAAATGTCCTTAGCCCTGCTCCACTAAACTAATCTCACAAAGTGTGACAGTGTTTGTTGGTATGTTGTTGGCGATTTGTCCAGCGTGATGCTGAGGTTCACATTTGTAGATAATCCTTAAATACTCTTTGAGTCAAGGACTGGACCGTCCTGATGGTCTGAGAACAGTTAGGATTACCTGGATAGAGAGAGCTGACCTAGAGTGCTTCAGTCCCTGCTGGGGTTCCATCCAGAAACCTAGAGGGGTCTGTCTCATCTGCTCGTGCATCCTCAGCTTACTCTGAAGCACAATAAACCACTCATGTGTACATGGCAGCCCCTTGGCCAGTCTGGGTGGAGACCCCTTTAGAAAACTGAGTCCAGAAGGCAGTCTGCTCAGCTTCTTTCAGGGTGCGCCTTTGGCAGCTCTTGAGACTCCTCTGCTACCTATGGGGACGCAACCTGTAACAGAGGTCTGTATCAGTGGGTTTCTGCTCAATTCAAGCCATTCTTTTATGCCCCTCCCAGGATATGGCCTACAAAAGCAGCGCTTATGTTAAGCAGCTTTGTAGTGACCTTGCCTCCAAATTTCAGAATCAAAAGATGTCATAAAGCCCCTCACCACATGCAGGTGTAGATGGGTTTGTCTTTGGGCCACCAGCTCACAGAAAACGACACAGAGAGTTATTAATTATGAAAGCAGTGCCTTCACTTAGGCTTGTCCCACTAGCTCTTACTCTTAAATTAACCCATTTCTATTCACCTTTGTGTTTCATGTGACTCATGGCTTTTACCTCTCCTCCTGCATGTCTTGCCCCCTCTGCGTCCGGCTGGTGACTCCACCTGTCTTCTTCCCCAAGACCTCTTTGTCCCCAGAAGTGCTGCCTAACCTCTTCGTACCTAGCTAATGGCCATTCAGCCTTTTATTAAACCAAACACAGTGACACATCCTCCCAGAGTGTAAAGGGATACTCTGCAACAGGCATGTGTAGCAGTGTCCTGATGTTTACATCTGACCACAGTGGCTCACCTGTTGCCAGAGTTGATTTTCTGTGTGGCTGCCCCATCCAGGCTGTTGAGTTTCCTCTGGTTAAAACACACTGAGGTTGTAGTGTGTTAATGTCCCTTTAAACGTGCCTCTCTTGGCTGGGTGTGGTGATACTCATTTTTAATCTCAGCATCCAGGAAGCAGAGGCAGGGGGATCTCTGATTTCCAAGACAGGCCGGACTACATAAAGAGACAACTGTTTCAGAAAACAAAACAAAGCAAAACAAAATGAAAACAAGCCAACAAACAAAAAAGCCTTTCTTAAACCATGGAGGTAGCTCTGTCAATAAAGTGCTTGCCATACACACATGAAGACCAGAGGGTGGTCCCCACTGGATGAGGTGACCTGAGTTTATAGGGAAGCAGCAGGAGATGGGTCCCTGGGTTTCACTGGCTGGCCTAGCCTACTGGGCAAGCCTTGGAGCAGTGAGAGATCTTGTGTCAAAAAGCAAGGTTCTCTGTCTCTCTCTCTGTCTCTCTCTCTGTCTCTCTCTCTGCCTCTCTCTCTGTCTCTGTCTCTCTCTGTCTCTCTCTCTCTCTCTCTTTGTCTGTCTCTCTCTCTCCTTGTTGACTCCAGGCTTGGATTGCCACTGGAGTTGGGAGCGCACTGTCTAACACAAGAAGACAAGAAGAGAGATCTTCTTGGTCTCTCTCAAGCCATGTCTTCTCCAGTCCTCTGCTGCATTTCCACCCCTTGGCAAGGGCCTGTTCTTTGTCTTTCGTGGTGCTGACGGGCCAGATCCACTTCAGAGGCACGTGCTGCCCTCAGCTCTGTATTCTAAATAATCCTTTCCAGTGAGCTTTGCTCCTAAGTTGCAAAGCAGTTGGGGTATTTCAGACCAGAAACTCGGTCATTTTAGATTCTCCGTGGCCTACTCATCTGCCCACAAATAGACCTGATGACGACTGTGTCCCAATGGCCTTAAATGAAGCTTTGGGTTTCTAACATTCCTGATTTTTGAAGAGTAGGGGAAATAATAGACAGGGTTTGCCTAGGGCTTTTATTTTACTTGATGATGAATGGTATTTGATCGCTTACAAAGCCTGCAAGAAATGACGTTTTCATGGTTTTTGACGCCCCAGTGTGCATGGCTTTCACTAGTGGAAGTGCATCGTCAGTTTGAAAACTGGGAAGTCACAGTGAGAAGCCAGAGGAAGTCGGGAAATAGGGAGACGTGTATTGTGAGGGGTGCAGTGGCCCCTATACTATGTCACTTTGGGGGTGAAGCTACTAGGTGTCTGAAACTCTGGGGGCTGAATCTCACAGAGCTGTGATGTGGGGTCCTGGACTATAGGAGAGGAGAGAAGGAACACTAGCACACACACACACACACACACACACACACACACACACGTTACTCTCTCCCTGTCCTTGACTGTGGCTGTGGTGTGACCAACTGCTTCAAGTTCCTGCCTCGATGCCCCTGCTACGGTTGAACAATAGCCCGGAACTGTGAGCTAAAATAATTCCCTTCTCCATAAATTGCTTTTTGTTGGGGTGCTTTATCAAATCATTAGAAATGAAGCCAGGATGTCAGCCACCTCCCCTCCTGTGTGCTGTGCCCTGTGCTAGGGACCTTCACTTCCTGTTCCTAACCCTCCAAGCATTGAATCCGTGGCTACGGAAGCCATCTGTATCAGGTTCCCTCCTCGTGTGGGCCTGGTGGCAGGTGTAACCTCTCAGAAGCTAGCTGTTGATGGAGAAGGCTGCTCAGTGGGCAGCCGGCAGCACGCGGCAGCACGCGGCACTCAGCCTGATGACAGCTGGCTCTGATCTTCTGGGTCCTTCCCCGCCAGCTTCTGCTGGAGTTACCTCACAAGCTCCTTCTGCCTTCACCTCCCCTCTAGGATTGAGAGATGGGAAAGGAAAGTAAAAGATCAGAATATTCATACCTTTGTCTGATTCCCTGAGGACCGCTAAGGGAGCCTAGCACCGTCCCTGCACCCTGGCGTGGCTGTGTCCTCAGGGGCCTCTGCTTTTTTTCCCCCCAGGCTCTCGTAACTGCTCCCTCCCTCAGCCCTTCAGAGAGGGCTCGAGTGGTGACAGTGTGTTTCTGTTACCCCAAGGGGCACAGCATTTAGCCTGGATTTGGGGCCTGAGTGTAGAGTCTATTCTATTAAAGCATACTGATAGAACGTGGGTCTGTGTGTCTAGCCGACCCCTCCTCCATGACTCTAGGAAGTGAGTAGCTCACCTGAAGCCACAATGTCAACCAAATACTGCCTTTTAAAAATCTGCTGGTTCCTTGTATTAGTCGGGGTTCTGTAAGGGAATGGAACTGATGGAATGAATATATTTATGGGGAATTGATTAAAGTGGCCTACATGCTGTGGTCCAGGTAGTCCAAAATGGCTGTCTACCAATAGAAAGCCCAAAGAATCCAGGAGTTGGTTGGTCCACAAGGCTGGATGTCTCAGTATATACTGGAATCCCAAAAGAAGTAGGCTCCAATGCCAGTGAGGAGTGGACTTGCCAGTAAGAGCAAGCAGACAAAGAGAACAAGCTTTCTTCTCCCATGTCCTTATATAGGCTGCCAGCAGAAGGTGTGGTCTGAATTAAAGGTATGTCTTTCCACCTCAAATCATCCAAATTAAAAATGGGTGTTCCCTCAACCAGGTGTGGCTGCACATACCTTTAATCCCAGCACTCTGGAGGCAGAGGCCGGTGGATCTCTGGGTTCGAGTCCAATCTGTCCTACAGAGTGAATTCCAGGACAGCCAGGGATACACAGAAAAATCTTGTCTTGAAATAAAATCAAAGCAAGAACAGCAACAAAATTAGTGGGTCTTCTCACTTCAAATGATTTAGTTTTAAAAAAAATCCCTCACAGGTGTACCCCACTGCTTGGGTTGTAGTTAATTCCAGATGTCAGGTTGACAGTCAAGAATAGCCATCGCACACTTGACGGGAATCCCAGAGAAGCGTGTGACAGAGTGGCTAAAGATAAGAGGACACTCAAGGTTGACAGTGCCATAGCCAGCTGTTCTTGGTATGGTCCCCAGAGCTGTAGAACATTGCCTGAGATGAGGGGGCAGGGTGATAGATTCTCAGACCCCTCCCCTTCTTCCTGATTTAGGACACTGGAGCAGGCACGCCCTCCAGGTGGTCACACTTGAAGCTGCTTAGGTAACATTGTATCCACAATCAGGAAGCAGAGAGCGATGGACACAAGCCACTACCAAGCCCAGTTTCTCTGGTGTTACACAGTTCAGGATCCCAGCCAGGGAATGGTGCCATCCACAGTGGTCAGTCTTCCCTTCTAAGGAACATAACCAAGAAAGCCCCCAATAGCATGCCCAGAACCCATGAGTCTAGGTCCCATCAGGTTCACAGTTGACACTAACAGTCACAGCGCTCAGACTTCAGACCCGTGGGTGCGGCAGGCATTTAATTTCTTTTCATCACTGAGGCACAATCTGCTGTTGAATGGACCAGCTTGTTTATCTGTTTACCTATGGAAGGCCATCTTGGTTCCTTCTAGCTCTTGACAATTGTGATTAAGGCTGCTATAAACATTTACATGCAGGTCTGTGGAGACAGACGTTTTCAGACAATTAGGTAAATACTTGGTGTCAGAATGATTACTAGATCATATGGTAAGGTTATATTTAGCTTTATAAGAAACTGCCAAACTGTATTCCAAAGTAGCTGTGCCATTTTTCACTCCCCTCATCAATGAATGTTGGTTCTGTGGCTCCCAGCCTCGCCAGCAACTGTTGTTTTGTTTTGGTTTTGGGATTTCAGCCACTCCAATAGATGTATACAGCTATTTCATTATTGTTTTGATTTGCATTCCCTAACACGTTCCCTAATGTTAACTGTCTTTGCATATGTTCATTTGGCACCTGAAGGTAGTTAGTGTGGTGTCTTTTCTGATCTTTTGTCTATTTTGTTTTTAAATTGGGCCTTTTTGGTTTTTTTAATGTTGAATTTTCAGAGTTCTTATTATACTCTCTACGAGTCCTTTATCAGACACGCAATTTAAAAATATTTTCTTCCAACCTTTAATTTGTGTTTCTATCCTCTTTAAATTTCTTTGGCAAACTTGTAAAGTTCTTAATGAGGTCCACTTTGTCAAGTTCCCCCATGAGTCAGGCTTTTGATGCTTATATTGTTTAGTTTAATTATTTTTAAAACTTTGTGTGTAAGAGTTTTTGTCTTTGTGTGTGTATAAGTGCCACATATATGCCTGGTGTCCAAGGAAATCAGAAGAAGGTATTAAATCCCCTGGAACTGGAGTTATGGATGGTTGTGAGCTACCATGTATATGTGGGGAAACAACAAGTGATCTTATTTTCTGAGCCATCTCGCCAGTCCCTGTGATGGTTAGTTTTAACTGTCAGCTTACCATAACTTAGAATTACCTGAGAAGAGTGTCTCAGTTGAGGCACTGCCTGCATCAGTTTGGCCCATGGCCATGTCTTGATTTTTAATTGATGCAGGAAAACTTAGTCCATTGGGCACCACCATCTCCTGGGCAGGGGATCCTGAACAGTATAAGAGGGTAAAGCTGAGAGAGGTGCAGAAGCCAGTGTGGCTCTGTTCTTTCCTCCTTGCCCTTCACTGTGGATGTACCACGACTAGCTCCTTGAGTCCTACCTTGACTTCCTCTGAGTGATGGACAGTAGCCTGGAACTGTAAACCAATTCAACTTTTTCCTCCTCTCTGTTGCCTTTGTCAGAGTATATGTGTTGTTGTTTTGTTTTTGTTTTTCGAGACAAGGTTTCTCTTTGGCTTTGGAGCCTGTCCTGGAACTAGCTCTTGTAGATCAGGTTGGCCTCGAACTCAGAGATCCTCCTGCCTCTGCCTCCCGAGTGCTGGGATTAAAGGCGTGCGCCACCACCGCCCGGTAACAGTATTGTTTCTTAAACAGCAGCCGCAACATCACTAGGTTAGGGATATAGCTTGGTTGTCGAGTTCTTATGTAGCGTACAGGAATCTCTGGGTTTGATCCCCATCTCAGCTGGATACGATGGTGCACATCTGTAATCTAAGTGCTTGGGAGGCAGGGAGACTAGGAAATGGAGGGGAGCAGGACAAGGAGAAGAAAATGGGAGGAAGAGGAGGAGAAGGAACAGGAGGAGGAGCAGCAGAAGGAGACTTGGGAGGATGAAGAGTAGGAGGAAGATCGGGGAGGAGGAGCAGCAGGAGGAGGAGCAGCAGGAGAAGGAGCAGAAGGAGGAGGAGTGGGAGGAGCAGCAGGCAGAAGAGCATCAAGAGGAGATCACTTAGTCTCTATAGATATTTGGTTTTGTGCTTCCTGTTGCTTGTGAGTTTGTCTGTGTAGGCTGAGAGGATGCTGTTTGGAATCACTGTTAAATCGCCGTTGCTGAAAACGTCCACTGACTTGCCTTCATACTGGTGCCACTGCTGTTAGCTTTTAGAATTGAAATCATCTTCTGTGCAGCTTGGGCTCCATGCAGCTCGGGTTCTGTACAGCTCAGGTTCTGTGCAATTGCAGTTCTTTGCATCTCAAGTCTATGTAGCTCAGGTTCTGTACAGCTCAGGTTCTGTGCAGCTCTGGTTCTGTGAAGCTCTGATTCTATACAGCTCTGGTTCTGTACAGCTCAGGTTCCATGCAGCTCGGGTTCTGTGCAACTTGAATTCTGTACAGCCCAGGTTCTATGCAATTGTAGTTCTTTACATCTCAGGTCTGCATAGCTCAGGTTCTGTGCAGCTCTGATTCTGTCTGTATAGCTCGGGTTCTGTGCAGCTTAGGTTCTGTGCAGCTCGGGTTCTGTACTGCTTGGGTTCTGTGCAAATCTGGTTTTGTACAGCTTGGGTTCTGTGCAACTATGATTCTTTGCATCTCGGGTTCTGTGGTGTTGTTTGGATTCTGTGAAGTGTTACTGCTGCTATGGGGAAAGTTCTGACTTTATCCTATGCTTATCTTGCAGCAAGACCACTGGGGCAGACCCTGCCATTAAGAACCACCGTCAACAATGGCACGGTGTTACCAAAGAAACCCAGTGCTTCTCTCCCATCCCCCTCGGGGTCCAGGAAAGAAATGGTTGTGCCGGTAACCAAAAGGTAGGCTACGTGAAGGACTCCCCTGACTTCTCAAAGCAGTTCCTTGGGGGTTTAGAAGGAGCACCTCTTTCTCATAAGATGCTTGTGGTCTCATCTGAGCTGAGGCTGTGATGTAGTAACTTAGTGTTCCTCTGCTTTAGAGTTAAGGTATTGCCTGTGAAATCTCAGTGAAACAGTAGCAAGATGTTTGTATTTTTACTTATGATTTTTTATAAAACTAACCCGACAACTGGAGCTCCAACCCACATCCTTACATGCAACATAGCAAAAATTCAGATTGCCATAGCAACCTTTAACTTTTATTGGTAAGATTTGGGTAAACTCAAATCTTTAAATTATACCTAATGCTAAGATTCTGGAAGTCCGTGTTATCTTCAGATAGATCACAGTTCATTTTCAACTTTGGTGACTCTGACTGTCGCATTTCAATGCTGCATCTTATAATCAGCATCAATTCTTTTTTTTAAGATTTTTATTTATTATGTATACAGGGTTCTTCCTGCATGTATCCTGCAATACAGAAGAGGACACCCGATCTTATTACAGATGGTTGTGAACCACCATGTGGTTGCTGGGAATTGAACTCAGGACCTCTGGAAGAGCAGCCAGTGCTCTTTACCTCTGAACCATCTCTCCAGCCCCCTCAGCATTAATTCTTAGACTGCAGAAAATTAAATGTGGGGCTGGAGAGATAGATAGCTCAGAGAAGCATTCCAGAGGTCCTGAGTTTGATTTCTAACAGCCGCATGGTGGTTCACAACCATCTACAATGGGATCTGATGCCCTCTTCTGATATAAAGGTGTACACGCAGATGGAACACTCATACAGAAAATAAATAAATCTTTAAAACAAAGAAAATTAAATGCTCATTCATTTTATAGTATAGCCAGCTTGGAAGAATTCCTGTGAAACTGTCCCTCACAGGCTTGTCATAAGAATGTAGTAGAGGGCTAGGGAAATGGTGCCCAGGCTAAAACATTTTCCATGCAGACAGCAGGAATGAGGACCAGAGTTCAGATCCCCAGAACCCACCAGTGAGCTCTGGGTTCAACTGAGAGACCTGGCCTCAATAAATAAATTGGAGAGCAATCAAGGGAGACTTCTGACTTCAGTCTCATGGCTTCACATGAATGTGCACACACATATAAACACACATGTACAGACATACACACAATACAGCAGAACCTATGGAGTTCACCGAAATGCTAGTGGCCTTGGGGACACTGAGAATCTGGGTATGGGTACTGAGGAGCTTGGAGGACACCTGTGGGCGACATCTGCTGCCTCTGTGACTCAGAGTGGAATCTGGCCACCAGCATACTTGCCATTTTCTCTAGTTTGCTCTTGAGGTCCCGCCTAAGAAGATGGCCATGAACCGCAGCCACACCATCGGGGCCCAGGGCATTGCTTCATGAGATGATGCTTCGTCTCAGCAGAGGCTGGGTGCCTTTGTCCCACTCACCACACTCAAGAAGCTTGCCATTATATGGTGGGTGCCCCTGTGGCCCTGTGTCTACTTTATTCTGACCACAGTAACTGCTCTGTGGAACACTGCTGACTGTCCCCCACCCATCAGGTGAGACACAGAGTAGACTCAGTGAGACACATGGAACATTTTATCTTAGTTTCCTGTTGCTGTGATAAAATGCCCCAGCGTGAGCAACTGAGGAAGAAGGATTGATTTTAGCTCAAAGTTTCTGGTTACGGCCCATCACTTTTGGGAAGACAAGGCAGGACGTAAATCAGCTAGTCACACCCACAGTCAGGAGCAGAGAGGGAATGAGTGCATATGTGCCTGCCAGGGCCCAGCCCATGAAATGGTACTGCTCACATTTAAACAGGATCTTCTAATCTCAGTAAACACGGTTCAGATAATCTCCCATGGGCACACCTACAGACCAGCTCAGCTCAGGCACACCTGCAGACCAGCACAGCACAGGCACACCTGCAGACCAACACGGCCCAGGCACACCTGCAGACCAGATGGCCCAGGCACACCTGCAAGACCAGCACGGCCCAGGCACACCTGCAGACCAGCATGGCCCAGGCACACCTGCAGACCAGCACGGCACAGGCACACCTGCAGACCAGCACGGCCCAGTTACACCTGCAGACCAACACGGCCCAGGCACACCTGCAGACCAGATGGCCCAGGCACACCTGCAGACCAGCACAGCTTAGGCACTCCTCCCCCTGACACACACACACTCTTCTTTATTTTGTTTATGTCACGTTGTCAATTAAAAATGACCATCACGATCACTGAGAGATCCATGGAAGAAGGGTGCCGGTGGGGCCCATGGACAGTGCTCAACTTTTGGGGGGCTCTGCTTTTATTAGGGCCAATGTTGTCATCTGGCTGGCTGTCACAGAGTGTTGATAGAGACTTCAGAGAAAGTAAGAACCAAGAGGACAAATTCCTGATGTCCCTGGTGCTGACGGTTGTTTCCTGGGTGGCAGCTGGGGAGTGTGCTGAGGTTTGGGTCAGTGAGATGAAGAATGAGTGAGTCATTCAGATGGGAGGAGAAGCTGTAAGTAGGCCAAAGGTGACAAGATACAGCCAGTTTCCAGTTTCCGATCAGTTCTGACCGGCCTGGAAGGGATGCGCATCTGCGGCTGTGTTAGTTACGACGTCATCTTTGAAATCTGCGTAGGATTGGACAGAAAGCTCTGCCCGTCGCCAAGCAGGCTCTTCTTGTGTTTCTTCCTGGAGAGTTTCAAGCGTTCATTTTTTTAAAAAATGATTTTCAAAAGAATCGGTTTTGCAGTGCTTTTTAAAACTCTAAAGTGCTACACTTAGCCACAGTTTAGATCTTTTATTTATTTATTTATTTATTAAAGAATTCTGCCTCCTCCCCACCCCCACCTCCCATTTCCCTCCCCCAGTCAAGTCCCCCTCCCTCGTCAGCCCTAAGAGTAATCAGGGTTCCCTGCCCTGTGGGAAGTTCAAAGACCACTCACCTCCATCCCTGTCTAGTAAGAGGAGTATCCAAACTGCCTAGGCTCCCACAAAGCCAGTACGTGCAGTAGGATCAAAAACCCATTGCCATTGTTCTTGAGTTCTCAGTAGTCCTCATTGTCCGCTATGTTCAGCAAGTCCGGTTTTATCCCATGCTTTTTCTGACCCAGACCAGCTGGCCTTGGTGAGTTCCTGATAGAACATCCCCATTGTCTCAGTGTGTGGGTGCACCCCTCGCGGTCCTGAGTTCCTTGCTCGTGCTCTCTCTCCTTCTGCTCCTGATTTGGACCTTGAGATTTCAGTCCGGTGCTCCAATGTGGGTCTTTGTATCTGTCTCCTTTCATCGCCTGATGAAGGTTACTGTTCAGGAGGATGCCTATATGTTTTTCTTTGGGTTCACCTTCTTATTTAGCTTCTCTAGGATCACGAATTCTAGGCTCAATGTCCTTTATTTATGGCTAGAAACCAAATATGAGTGAGTACATCCCATGTTCCTCTTTTTGGGTCTGGCTTACCTCACTCAGGATAGTGTTTTCTATTTCCGTCCATTTGCATGCAAAATTCAAGAAGTCATTGTTTTTTACTGCTGAGGGAGAAGATCTTCACCAACCCTGCAACTGACAAAGGTCTGATCTCCAAAATATATAAAGAACTCAAGAAACTAGACCGTAAAAGGCTAATCAACCCAATTATAAAATGGGGCACTGAGCTGAACAGAGAATTCTCAACAGAAGAATTTCAAATGGCCAAAAAACACTTAAGGTCATGCTCAACTTCCTTAGCGATCAGGGAAATGCAAATCAAGACAACTTTAAGATACCATCTTACACCTGTCAGAATGGCTAAAATAAAAAGCACCAATGATAGCCTTTGCTGGAGAGGTTGTGGAGAAAGGGGTACACTCATCCATTGCTGGTGGGAATGTAAACTTGTGCAACCACTTTGGAAAGCAGTGTGGCGGTTCCTCAGGAAATTCGGGATCAACCTACCTCTGGACCTAGCAATACCACTCTTGGGAATATACCCAAGAGATGCCTTATCATACAACAAAAGTATATGCTCAACTATGTTCATAACAGCATTGTTTGTAATATCCAGAACCTGGAAACAACTGAGATGCCCTTCAATGGAAGAATGGATGAAGAAAGTATGGAATATACACAGTTTATATCTTTTGACTCTTGCTTGGATCATCTGTTTTCAGAACTAATTCAAAATGACTTTTGGAGTTTGACAGTAGCAGGAAGTACTCTGGCTCGCTAGATGTTAAGACCAACAAAATTGACTTTTTTTTTCCTGGAAGTTTCAGAACTTTATGTCTTTTTTTAAAGTTGTAATCAATAAACAACTAACATTAAATTTGCCCTCTTACCCATTTGTGGGTGTAGTTCATCAGGGTAGGAATATTTGGGGTTTTTTTGTTGTTGTTGTTTTTTGTTTTTTTTTTTTTTTTTTGGTTTTTTGAGACAGGGTTTTTCTGTGGCTTTGGAGCCTGTCCTGGAACTAGCTCTGTAGACCAGGCTGGTCTTGAACTCATAGAGATCCTCCTGCCTCTGCCTTCCGAGTGCTGGAATTAAAGGCGTGTGCCACCATCGCCCGGCAGGGTAGGAATATTTGTATGTTGTTGTCTAGTAGATGATTGAAGCCTTCCAACTCAGAAAATATAATCTCTCCACCCATAAACAATAGCTCTGTTCTCTGTCCCCACGGCCCCTGTCACTGCCCCTTTCCCTTGATTCTATGGTTTTAACTACAATAATAATAATAAGAAGAATGTGTGTCTGTGTATGTTTGTGTGTGCATGTGTATATGTGTCTGTGTGTTTGTGTGTATGTATGTGCATGTGTGTTTGTGTGTGTATATGTGCGTGTGTGTGTTTGTGTGCGTCTGTGTATGTTTGTGTGTGCATGTGTGTATGTGTGTGTATGTTTGTGTGTGTAGATATGTGCGTGTGTGTGTTTGTGTGTGTGCTTGTGTGTATGTGTGTACATGTTGTGTATGTGTGCGCGCGCACGTATATACTATCACACACATGCCACAGTGTCCATATAAAGGTCAAGATGACAGCTTGTAGGACTATTTCTCACCTACCATGTCAACCCTGGGGGTAGCACTCCGGTCATCATCTTGGTGGTAGGTGCCATTACCCACAGAGCATCTTGCTGGCCCACTTTGGGATATTTTCCACACTTATATGAGTGGAGCTACATATTTGCCCTTTTGTGACTAGTTTCTTTGCTTAATGTAGTGTCCTCAGGGTCATATCTGCTGTAGTGTATTACAAATTTTGTTTTCAAGGCTGAGCGATATTTCATCAACTCTGTATAGATAGGGTTCATTTTGTTATCCGCCATTCAGTGAGGGATAGGGAATTGCTTCCACGTTTCCGCTACTGTAACAGTGCTGCCGTCAGCACATCTGGGCACAGCTGTCCCTGTGTCATGGCATTTGGTCCTTTGGAAAGTGTGTCCATAGTAGGATTGATGGGCCATGTAAGAATTCTGAGTTAAACTTTTGGGAAATCTTCAGGCAATTTTTCATAAGAACTACATCATTTGACATTCCTGCCAATAGTGCACCAGGGTTGGAATTTTCCCAACTGTCAGCATTTGTTAGTTTCTCTTCTTTTTGCTTGTTTGTTTTAGTTATGTTTAGGAAAGTGTCTCCATCTGTAGCCAAGGCTAGCTCTGAACAGATGACCCTCCTGCCCTGGCCTCCTAGATGAGATTATAGGCATGAACCATGTAAAACAAGAAACCTGGCTTTCTCTTCTTTTGGATGTTGTCATTTCGATGGGTGTTGAGTGATCTCTCAATGTAGTTTTTTTTAAGGTTTATTTATTAAGCATACAATGTACTGCTGGCAAGGAAGGCACCAGGTCTCATTACAGACGGTTGTGAGCCACCATGTGGTTTCTGGGAATCGAACTCGGGACCTCTGGAAGAGCAGCTAGTGCCCTTACCCTCTGAGCCATCTCTCCAGCCCCTCTCAATGTAGTTTTGAATTATATTTCTACCCACCCCACCCCCCCATCTATGCAGCCCTGGTTGGCCCATAGCTCACTATGTAGACCAGGCTGACCTCGAACTGACACTGAGATTCTCCTGGCTCTACCTTCTTAGTGCTGGGATTAAATGTGTGGGTAACTACAGTTGATCTTACAATTTTTAATTATATTTTTATTTTATATTTTATTTATTATTATTTTTATATTTATTTGTGTGAGTGTGCCTGAGCATGGCCTGTTAGTGTAGGTCACAGGGAAACTCGGAGAAGCCGGTTCTCCCTTCCACCATGTAGGTCCCCAGGATGGAACTCTAACCGTCAGGCTTGGAGGCAGATACCTCTACCCACTGAGCCATCTTGTTGGCCCTTGCACCTTAGATCATTTTCTCATATGATTGTAGACCATTTATACATCTCCTTCAAAGAAATCTATCCAGCACCTTTATATATGTACTTATCTTGTCGTATTTGTGCTTCTTGAAATAATATCTTGCTATACAGCCCAGGTTATCCTGATACTTGTGATTCTCCTGCCTCAGCCCCTCCCTGTATTTGAATTGCATTATGGTGTTGTCATGGAGCTGTAGAACTTCCTTACATATTGAATAGTCACCACTTAGGTGTGTGACTTGCAGGTATGTTCTGCCAATTCCCTAGATTGCTCTTCCGTTCTGCTGAGCCTTTGCTTTGACATCAAGAGGTGTTCAGGACGTGCAGATTATGGTCTGATGAGCAGAATATATTTGCTTTTGGTGTCAGCTCAAGAAACTGAATCCCACACTCTAAGACTTCTCCTCTGTATTGTCTTTTAGGGGTACTTAGGTTTTAGGTGTTAATTGTAGGTCATTAGTCACTTCTGTGTTAATTTTTAGACATCCTATAAGGCAAAGCTCCTCCCTCATTCTCCTTATGTGTGTATTTCCAGTTTCCCAGTATTCATTTGTTAGAGAGTCTGTCCTTTGTCTACTGGGGAGTCGTGCTGCCTTTATTAGCAATCTTTTGTCCATTTGTGCAACGGTATATTTCTGGACTCACTATTCTGAACCACTGGTCTCTAAAACTACCTTCGTTGCTAGTGTTTGATGTCTTCATCATTGCGCTTTTTTTTAATATTTATTTATTATGTATACAATATTCTGTCTGTATGCCTGCAGGCCAGAAGAGGGCACCAGACCTCATTACAGATGGTTGTGAGCCACCAAGTGGTTGCTGGGAATTAAACTCAGGACCTTTGGAAGAGCAGGCAATGCTCTTACCCTCTGAGCCATCTCTCCAGCCCCCATCATTGCGCTTTTAAGATCAGGAAATGTGAGCCCTCCATCTTTATTTCCTCCCTCACCCCCACCTTTTGTGCCCCCCCCCCCCCGGAGAGATTTGGTGATGGGATTGGGATTTGAGATTTCGAGTGAGTATTAGGTTATCGATTTCTGCAAATCCTGTGGTCCTAGTTCGCTTCTCTGTTGTTGTAATGAGCACTATGAAGCAACTTGGGAGAGAAAAGGTTTGTTTGGCTTCCAGTCACAGGGCATCATCAAAGGAAGCCAGGGTAGGGGTTTAAGGCAGGAACCTGGAAGCAGGAACTGAGGCAGAGGCCATAGAGGAGTGCTGTTCTTGCTCAGCCTTCTTTCTTATACAGCCCTTTCTTATACAGTGCCCACCTGCACAAGGGGGGCACCGCCCATGATGGGCTGGGCCCTCCCACATCAATCATTAATCAAGAAAATGCCCCTTGTATAGGCATGCCCACTGGCCTGTCTGATGTGTGTCAAGTTGACAAAAACTAACTAGCACAATTGCCTTTGCAGTTTTACTAAGGATTGCACTGAATCCAGAGATTGCTGTGGGTAATCTGGCCTCTGAGTCTTCTGATCTACAAACATCTGTATGGTTTCATAGTGCACCTGTTGCTTACCTTCTGAGAAAACTTGTCCTAAGTAGCTTGTTATTTTTAATGTTGTAATAAGAAGAAATCTTTTCTTCATTTCTTTTCAGATCATATGGAAATATACCTGACTTTTGTGTGTTGATTTTTTTAAATCTTGAAATTTTGCTAAGATTGTTTTGCCACAGCCTGCATAACTCCAGGGATGGACTGGACTGGAGCCATGAGGGAATGAATAAGGGATAGACAGCCATACACAGAAGACATACATACACACATACATAAATACACAGAAGACATACATGCATACATACATACATACATACACAGAAGACGTACATACACATACATAAATACACAGAAGACATACATGCATACATACATACATACACAGAAGACATACATACACACATACATACACAGAAGACATACATACACACATACATGCATACATACATACACACATACATACATACACAGAAGACATACATACATACACACATACATACATACATACATACACAGAAGACATACATACACACATACATACACAGAAGACATACATACACACATACATGCATACATACATACACACATACATACATACACAGAAGACATACATACACACATACATACATACATACATACACAGAAGACATACATACACGCATACATACATAATACACAGAAGACATACATACACACATACATGCATACATACACAGAAGACATACATACACACATACACACATACATACATACACAGAAGACATACATACACACATACATACATACACAGAAGACATACATACACACATACATACATACACAGAAGATCTGGAATCAACTGGTCGAGGCTCTTGGATAAAGTCGCCTCAGCAATGTGGAAGCTTAGTGTGTTATTATAGACAACTCATCAAGGAGAAAAGATTATTACGCAGATACAACTGAACAAGGAAGTGGGTTATTACGTGCAGAAAATCAAGGAGGTAGAGTTATGATGTACGGCTGAACAGGGAGGCATGTTTAGCTAATCTTTGTAGAGGCAGTCTGTAAAAATCTGGGGGAGAGAGCTACTGTGGTCATTTTCCTCACACAGTTAGAATCTGCACTTGGACCGGAGGAAGGCTCTGTCTCTGTCACGGGGCTGAGACACTGAGGTTCCTGACATGGCCATGGCCAGGACAAACAATACACATCCAACCCAGGACTTCTCTCTCCCTACGTAGTTTGTGTGTGTGTGTGTGTGTGGTTTTTAAAAAGTTTTGTGTTTCATATTAGCATTTGTTGTCTACAGAGGTGTGCTTTTCCTTTCCACTGTGGATGGTTCACTTTTCTTGTCTAACTCTGTGGCACGCATTCCTAGTACTATGCTGGGTGCTAGAGGCACCCGTGAGCCTTGCTGCTCTTCTCCCATCTTGGAGAGAGTCTTTTCAGCCTTCCATCCTTGTGTACAGTGGCTGTGGTTTCCTGTATGACTTCTGCTGTGTGGGAAGTAGTCAGTTTCTGTTCCTAGTTTTTTTGAGTGTCTTTATCATGAAAGGGTTTTTGATCACTTCTTTCTTTCTAAAATTTTTATTATATTTTATTTATTATTGTTTTACTGGCATGTGTACATGCCACAATATGCATGTGGGGTTAGCAGACAACTTCCAGGAGTTAGTTCCCTATCACATGGGTCCCAAGCTTGGTCAAACTCAAATTTCAGGCTTGAATGGCAAATGTCTTTGCCTACTAAGCCACCTCACTGACCCTCAAAGGCTTTTTCTGCATCAACTGAGATGATTGTGTGATGTTTGCTCTTCATCTGTTACTGCGATTATTACATTGTTTGATTCTGATCTGTCGAGATACCTTTTCATTCAAATTATAAATCCCTGTTGGCTCTGTTCAATCTTTTCCCCCCATTTTTTTTCTAGACAAGGTTTTCTCTGCGTAGTCCTGGCTGTCCTGGAACTCGCTCTGTAGACCAGGCTGGCTTCAAACTCAGAGATCTGCCTGCCTCTGCCTCCCAAGTGCTGGGATTAAAGGAAGATCTTTTTAATAGATTTTCATCAAGGATATTGGCCTTCTTGTAGTGTCTCTGTCTGGTTTTGGTATCAAAGTGGTACTTGTCACATAGAAGGAAGTCAGAACTATTCTGCCCCCTTCAGTTCTGAAGAGGAGGGTTGATGCTAATTATTCTTTCCGTGTTTGATAGAACTCTCCAGTGAAGCCAATTGGTTTGGGACTTTCTTTCTTTGGGAGGTGTTTTTATTGCTGCTCAGACTCCTTGTTAATTAGGGGCTTGTTCATATTTTAATTTCTTTATGATTCATTCCTAGTAGGTTATCTACTAGGACTGTATCCACTTCCTTTGGGCTATCCAATTTGCCAATGTGCAGTTATTCATAGAAGTCTCTTAGAATTCTTTATATTCCTGGGTGACGTCAGTTGCAATGGTCATTCTTTCAGTTCACCCGTTAAGTATTTAAACTCCTCTCTCTGTGCCTCTTTTAGTTTCACTGAAAGTATTTGGATTCTGCTTGTCTTTTTATAAAACCAGCTCCTGGGATTGCTGGTTTTCCTTTCCTGTCTTATGTCCATGTGTCCATGTCTCTTGTGCTGATCTTTATTGGTTTCTTTCGTCTGTCAGCCCTCTGTTTTGTTTTTTTCTGGTTTGCCAAGGTGTGAAGTGAGGTGGTATCTCGGTCTTTACCTCATTTCAGCCCAGTACGAAGGGCTCTGGGGTAGTGAGGGCCATCAGCAGAAGAGGGAGAGAAGGAGGGGAAAAAATTATGACTCATAGCTACAATGCTGTGTGTATGCACACAAGTGTAAGGTGCAAGTGTATATGAGTATGTGTGCTTAAACATGCCCTCTCTAGCTCTGTAGATTTTCCTTTTCTTTCTTTCCAATCTTCTCCTCCCCCCATTTGTAGTATTGACACTTCTTGTGGCACTGGGAATTAAACCTAGGATCTTATGCATGCTAGGCAATCACTACCGTGAGCTACACACCCCCAGCTAGACTTCTTTTTCAATTTACAAAGTGATCCATGCAATTCACCTGCTCTGCTGTTCTCAGCATGGAGCTTCGGACTGGATGTGTGTGGTTTGCTAGACTCAGCGCTGAGAATGAGGAGGACTGTGGTTCTCCAGGCTGCCATGGGCTTCCCATTCATTGGGGGAAGCTGGAGGCAGGAACAGCCGCCTCTAGCTGTGATGTGGTGAAGTGGCTCCCATTAGGAAAGGTTCTGACAGCAGAAAGAAGCCAGTCAGCCTTCCTGAACGTGGAGGTTAAAGCAGGGTGGAGGCTGGGCTCCACAAACACATTTACAATCATGAAGAATGTTGTTGTAATCGCGACTCCAAATGAACCAAGCTGGGACATCTGGGGGGCATGCATGTGTTTGTTTTCAGCAGAAGGCTCTGGGACTGTTAGCCTGGTGCTTGAGAACAAAATCCCCTTTGGAAGCAGTCCAGCCCCAGCGGTCGGTCATGCATTGTGTTGCCAATTAAAACTTAGTCTGGGACTGGGCTCCCTTGTTTGGGAATCCTTGGGAAGAGGTTTTCTTTCTTTTTGTCAGAGGAAAAAGGGCAGAAAATCCAGGGAAGATATTGTAGGTCACACCTTACTCTGTAGACTACTGAGGCCATCAGTTTCCCCGTGCACAAGAAAGAGACAATTGCTCATTGTCTTGGGGGCTTGGGGGAGTTAACAGAGAAGAACAATTGGGGTGTGAGTGTGAACAGAGATCAGAGAAACAAATCCGGTACAGACATCTTTTTAAAAAGTGCGCTGTGCCAGTCTGAGACCGAAAGAGTGAAGTAGCTGTTGCTTCCAAACAGCCAATGGCCATCTGGAAAAACAGTCAGGCTGCTGTTGTTGGATGTGTGACCTGGCAGAAGTCAGTGCCAGAAACACACGCCATGCAAAGAGCCAAAAAGCAAAATCCGACTTCGTTTGATTTTTTTTAGAAAAGTCATTTCTAGACTGGGCAGGGCCACTCATCTCTATCGTCTCAGTGCTTGGGAGCCTGAGACAGTCTGCTTGCCACCAGCACCAAACAAGTGGTGTGTATAGGGGGCAGTCTATAAGAGTTCCAGGTCTATGATACCCGAACCTCACCGGCAAACCACGAATCTCGTGGTAAAATACAGAATAATAGAAACGGGTTAATTTAGAATGTAAGAGTTAATTAATAAGAATCCTGAGCCAAGTAGTGTTACAATTTTTCAAAAAAGAGTTCCAGGTCTAACTGGAATGAAGGGTAAGACCCTGCTATTTTTAATATATGTCTTTGTACTCAGATCCAATACAATGGCATTGTTAATGGAATATAGGTTTTGCATCTGTTGTTGGTAATAAGATGGAGAAGGGGTGGTTATGGTGTTAAGGAAGGGAGAACCAATTGGCCCCTGCTGGTTATCAGAAACCATGCCATTCCCATATCTCAAGTAGTCATTTTTCTGTGAAAGGGGAACCATGCAGTTCGGTAAATGTTTTTCTTCTCTAAGACTTTCTAAGGTGATATTTCTGGGAAAGTACTGGTGTTCTGTCACAAAGGTTTTAGGGACTGGATTGATGGCTTGGTGGGTAAGAGTGCTTGCTGCGCTAGCCTGAGGGTCTAAGTTAAGGTCCTCAGCACCAGCACAAAGAAATCTGGCGTACTTGTGCATGTGTGAAACCCCAGCGCTGTAGGAGGCTGAGATGGGAAGGTTCTGGGGACCACTGAACTGCCAGCGCAGTTTCAAGTTCAGTAAGAGACCCTGTACCAAGGGGAAGGGCAGAGAGCATTAGAGGAAGACACGTGACACACTCCTTGGGCTTCCACATGCACATGGACAGGTGCACGCATCTGTCCTTACACCAACACGCACCACACAGCACGGGCACACACACAAAATAAGGAAGGAATTTTTGAAAGACACAGTTTAATCCATATTTATCATAATGATAGGAAAGAACATTTTTATTGAATTATTAAAGTGTGTTATCTCAGTCTATCAGAACTAGATATTTCATAATAGGCAGGGCATAAAGTCCCTACGACCCTGGTCCCTACAGCACTCAGCATAGCATGGTCAATGCCTACTGTTTGTTGAGTGGGGTCACAGTTTTTAATTCACTGACAGAAACCCTGGTCTTAGAGCTCTGGTAAGATTCCCCCTCATTGTAAGTATTCAGGACCTTTTTGTGAAATTTTGGAGAAACACATTTCTTGAGTTCAAATCCTCTGATGACAGAAAGCCATAATTCTAGCTTCCTGGGCTGAGAGCTATTATCTCATCACAAGGAGGAATGTCACAATCTCCTCTGCAGAAATTTTTTTTTAATCAGATCTGAGACTCAAATTGGCAAGAATTCTTCAACGCATATATAATGAACTAAAAAAGCTGCCTTCTCTTCAGACTTAGAAGTTTGGGGTCAGGGGTGGAGACAGAGAAGCAAATGGGAAGAGATGCTGGTGTTTATGTACGGAAAACACTCAGCCTCCCGCAATCACCAAGAGATGAGCTGTGTTATTGTGAGGCCTCTTGCAAGCTGGTACCCCTGCCATGTCCCAGATAAAGAGCATTGTTTTCAGTTGCTGTCCAGAGGGACTGTAAGGTCTTTGATATTCCCTGCTGGTGATTAAAGGGAGCTTCCTGCAGCGAGTCACAGCCCCACTCTCTCTGACTGCCCTTGTTGCTGCAATGTCTCCAAGCTTTTGTTTTCAGTCCTCCATCTGAGTCCTCCTAAATCCTCTTTAATTCATAAGGTCTCTTGGTTCTCAAAAGGAAATGTCTTATTTCTTTTTTTCCCCTGCATATAGGACAATAGTAACTTTCCTTCTTAAAGTTTAACATTTTGATGCAAATGTGCACATGACAAATGCCCTACAAGAGCTGTGATGAATTGGGCTGCGCTGTGTGAGTGGAACATGGTGTCTGTCTGTTCTGATGCTTGCAGCCTTCAGTTTTCTGAAGCTTATTACAGTTTCCGCTGGGGCTGGAGAGCCAGCTCAGCGGTTAAGGTCACTGGCTGCTCTTGTAGGGGTCCAGGTTCAGGTACCAGCACCCACAGCAGCCTACAACAGAACTCTGGTTCCAGGAACCCTGATGCCCTCTTCTGGTCTCCTTGATCACCAGGCATTCTTGCAATAACATACATACACACAAGCAAGCATTTATACACATAAAATAAAAATAAATAAATCTAAAAAACAAAATGCTTTCCCGCACTGGCACTCTTATATGTGGACAGAGCTCTGAACAGATCAATGCCAAGGCGAAGGAGCTTAGATCTGCTGTGTAATCCTCATTCCCCCCCACTCTAACATGATGGCTTACTGGCTTTATCCAGGGCTTCCCATGTGGCAAGGCTTAGGCTGTATAACTATATCACTTTGTTATATATTGGAATTGTAGAAACTTATCAGATATACAGAGCTGGTGTTCCTCAAAGCCCTGCAGGAACATAACCCCTTTGACATCGCTACTGGGTGACTAAGGAGGCTTCCCGCAGGAAGGTCCTGGTTAGGTGACCAGCAGAGAGACCCTGGGCTGCAGCCACTAACCCAACCACTCTCCGGAGCTCAGACAAGTCACTGGATATCCCTGAATTTATTTTCGTCATCTGCAAGCCGAGGGTGATGATATTCTTGCAGCTAATGTGTGAGATTTAAGTGAAATAATCTTTGTATGACGGGAAGTATCCATTTCCCATCAGCCGCTGTTCCCTTCATCAACCTCCATTGTCGCCTCTTCCAGGCGCCGGCTCGAGTTTGGTTAGTGTTTGCCATAGCTGGATAATAGATGGGCTTTACCATGCCATTGGGCAATAAATTGCCATGAACTTAACACGAACTCCCACAGGGACACTGTAGAGGCAACGCTCTGGGTCTCTTTCTGCCACTGCTGTCTCTTAGGGCCCTTTCAACGGCTCCCACGGGTTTTCATCCAGGGAGGATGGTGAACCCTGGGCATAACAGTTTCTCTGATCTCCAGACTGTAATTTTAGGTTTCAGAAAAATCGAGCTGTCCTAAGACATGTCATTTTCTTGTCCCCAAATTGAGCATTCTAAAACAAAACTTAAAAAAAAAAGAACAAACCATGTGCTGACCTTTAGGCACGCCCGTACAGAGCCTTTTGTCAGATGCCTGGTGACTCAGATTCAAAGCCCCTGCAGTCACCAGAAAGACCGTGTGTAAAAACGATCATGGTCACCGTCACTTGGAGTACATTTGCTCACTCTGAGAACAGGGTGACTTTTCAAAAGCTGGCACATAACACAAGGTTACTGTCGAGGAAGAGGGCTGAAGGCTGGACTGAGGGAGGAAAAGATCAAGGAGGAAAAGAATGGCAAGAAAGGAAGATGGATGAGTGACAGGAGCCCAGCAGGGACTGCCTGTGCTAGAGGCACACAGGGGTGGTTTCATCCTGGAACTGGGCCCTGGTGGGGTCCTGCTGTCTTAGGTCCCTCAGCTCCTGCCCACTACTTTATGAGATTTGATGTCCTGTCTTCCCCCCAGAGGGCATGTCCTTCACAGCTCCTGAGATAATCTCACTCCATCCCACACTTCTCTGTACGATGCTACCAGGTTCTCTGTCCTGTCTCTGCTACCTGATTCCATGCCAGCTTTTCAACCTGCTCCTAAAAAGGCACTTTCCTGGGAGTGGGGAGCTTTTCTCATTTTCTTCCCTCTGCTCTTGCTGCTTCCCCTACATCGGTGGCACAGAGACACCCTTCAATAGCCACCAGATGAATAGTCCTGTCCCAACCGTGACGTGAGTTGCACGCTCATGCATGTAACCACCAAGTTCCATGTGTCCAGCCATACTGACTCCTCTTGAGCACGGAACAGCCCGACTCTGCCTGTAGCAGGAGCAGAGGATGAAGCTTCATTATTTCATCCATTCAGTTCATCCATTTTGGCCTGTGTGAGGCTCTGCAAAGGATGCCAGACTGGCTGGTGTGGAAAGATCTCAAGACTGGCCTTCAAGGGAGGTAAGGGGCCTCCAGAGAAGCCTGTACTGGCCCTGGGCTCACCTAGGGAGTTTTGGCTGCTTTACCACAATACCACAAGTCTGTTGACTGACAAGCCACAGAAGAGGAAGTGGTTGGTTGCTCATGGTTTGGAAGTAGGATTCTGTCACTCACCAGATTCTGTGAGGTCCTCTTCTGGCTTGCAGCCTACTTCTCACTGTGTCTCAGGGAGGAGAAAGACTCTCGGGGGCCCCGTTTATGAAGGCACTAACCATATCCATCAGTGCTCATTGACCTAATTACCTCCCAAAGGACCACATCTCCAACAGTGGTACACAGTCAGGGTTTCAATGAGTGAAATTATTGGATGCTTTGGGGGGAACACTCAATCTTCACTGTCCCCAGGCTCCTTGTTGTGTCCATTTGAGATATATATGGTGTGTGTGTATGTGTGTGTGTGTGTGTGTGTGTGTGTGTGTGTGTGTATGCTGAGACAGGGTTTCTCTGTGTAACAGCCCTGGTTGTCCTGGAACTTGATTTATATAGACCAGGCTGGCCTCGAACTCAGAGATCCGCCTGCCTCTGCCTCCCAAGTGTTAGGTTTAAAGGTGTGCACCACCACACACACCTAGAATTCCAATAGATTGATTGCTTTCTCCTAGACCGTACTTTCAACTGCGTGTGACAAGCATGTATGAGTGTCAGTGACTGAATGAAGGGATCAGGAAAGTTTTATGAATAAAAAGGCAAGAGTAAAAGATTTCTGAACAACTAGCAGCCAAAAAGTAACTCAAAATTAAATGCGTAATGAAGCAGAGGTTTGTGACAGCACCCACCGGTGTGGCATTGTGTAACTTCGCTGCAGCCTTGGTTCTGAACACGGTGTGCACTTTGCGCTGCACACGCTATCATGCCTGCAGTACCAGGGAAGTTTGCTTGAAGCACCTAGGTCCATATTCCAGGCTATGTATACTATAAATTGTAGTGGTATTTCATTTGTATTTTTATAAATAAAGCTTGCTTGAAGTTCTGAGAGTAAAACAGCCACACTGAACAGCCTTACAGACCAGGCAGCGGTGACCAGTAGTCATAGTGGTGTACGCTTCTAATCCCAGTGGTGCACACCTTTAATCCCAGCACTAGAAAGGAATATAAGACGGGAGGAGATAGCTCTCACATACAGTCTCATTCTGAGAGTCCTGGAGGCAGGATCACCATTTTGGACTGAGGTAGAGGTAAGAGCCAGTGACTGGCTGTTTTGCTTTTCTGATCTTTAGGTTGAACCCCAGTTTCTGTCTCTGGGTTATTATCATCGTGCTATAATAAACTGTGGTGTTTTTACTATATATACAAAGTCTCCTGCTCTTGTAGGTACATAATTGCTTAGTGAGTATTTTCTTACTGTCCTTCCTCTGCATGGATGTCTCTAATAACATTCTTTAAATTCTATGGTGTTAGAATGTGTGAATTTTTAAAATTACTGTTTGAGACTGCAGAGATAGATCAGTGGTTAAGAGCACATGCTGCTCTTGCAGAATTTGGTCCCCAGAACCCACACTGGGTAACTTTGAACTGCCTGACCTCCAGCACCAGGGGATCCAGTGCCCTCTTCTGGCCTCCAGTGATCATTATGTGCGTGGATGTGCACATGTGTGCACATCCTCACCCATACCCACACCCTGTGTATATGCATAATAAAAACAAAAATAAAATAATCTTTGAATTGCTGTTTGAGTTACAGCCTTGAATTTTGTAAATCACTGAATAGATTTAGTTTTAGCACAGAATTTCCAACAAGTTCTGATATGATCCTAAACTATACCTCTGCCACTTTGTACTACAAATTTACATGAAGTAGAGATCTTGGCGTCCACAGTTACTCAACCAGAATATCAGTGAGTTCTGATAGACACTGAAGATACTCTACGCCCTGTAGCATCAGATCTACAGCTAAGATTTAAATCTTCATGTCAAAATAAAACAATCACATCATTAGCATGCAAATTGGCTCTCGTTTCAGTAGTAGGAAATCATAGGTATACCAAAGAACTGTTTTCAAATAAATGTATAGTTTATTAGTGGTGAGTGTTCCCTTTGTATGCCCCTGGGGACGGCATCTCTGGAAAAGGCACAAGCAGAAGGCTGTCCTAGACCAGGTTCTTCTGTGTGGGTAATTTTAACACATCCCAGCCCCTGTTGGTGCTTTCCCAGGCTCCCGCATTCCAGTCCCTCTCTTCGTGTGCCTGAAGCGGAGTGCGCGTGTGCTCTCAGACTCTCAGTAAAGGTAGTTAGTTCGCCTGTGGTAGATGCCTCTGCCGTGACCTGTGGCACCCTGTCTGCATTTGTCCCTGCTGTGCTTTTGGCATGAGCTCTCCTGAGCCAGGTCTGTTGCTGCCCTAGTAACCCTCTGCTGAGGGATGCCCCATGCACTGCAGGGTGATCTGCAGTCTCTCTGGCCTCTACCAACCACATCAGTAGCAGCCCCTTCCCGAGTGGTGACCGGAAATGCCTCCAAACATTACCAGGTGTCTCCTGGGGGATAATGTCACCCTTGGATAAGTGCCACTGATCTAGACTGAAGCACTCTCCAAGGGCAGGTCCGGGGCCTTCAAAGCCCTCTCACGGTATATAGGGGGTCTGTGACTCAGTCTCCTCTGTGACTCTGAGCTGAGTCACTTGCCTCAGTTGCAAAGGCAGTGAGCAGGGGTAGGGATTCCAGATGATATTGTGGGAGCCTTTTGATCTCTTTAGTAAGGCTTTTGGACCCCTCTGTCTACATGGCAGTATGATAGCTAGCCCGAGTGTGTACCCCATGTACCTCGATATGCTCAGCAGCAAAGGCCAGTCACCTCTGGAGGCCTCATTCTCACCTGCCTGTCCTTCTTGCAGCATCAATAGGACCAGCTCTTCTGAACGAGTGTCCCCAGGTGGCCGGAGGGAGAGCTCCGGGGACTCCAAAGGAAGCCGCAACCGCACGGGTTCTACCAGCAGTTCCTCCAGTGGTAAGAAGAACAACGAGAGGTAAGGAAGCCCTGCTGGCAATACCTTCTGACATGTTACTACCCGAGGCCCTGTCCGAGCTCCAGGCTTTCTGAGATTGCATTAATGGTGGGGGGTGGGGGACGTGGGGGACAGGGATGACGACAGCTGGCAATCACAGGTCACAGCCTGAAAACCCGTAACTCAGACTTCTAGCCCCCCCTGTCTGGGTTACTAATACTAATACTGATACTAATAAAGCCGTGTCTGAGAAATCAGCTCAGGAAGAGGATCTGAATTGCCAGGTGCGGTACTTCCCATCACCAATACACCCTCCTAAATTAATCTTGAAATTAATTTTGCTGGAGTGTTTAAAGCTTGTCAGCAGTGCTTTCTGGGATAGATGGTTGAAAGCTGTGTTTTTATACTCACTCGGGGGCTGTTTTTGATAGTGAGCTAATGCCAGAATTATGAACTGTTTCCCATTCTGGTATCCTGTCCTGCATTTACTCCTGATTTTAAAGTTTCTATAACTTTTGTTTGCTGCGAATTATGAGAGATACTCGTGAATCACACAGTAACGTTTTACTTACAAAAGCTGCTTTTTGGCACATTAACAGCCTGTTTTAAGAATGTGTTGTGTCAGTGAGGTTCCTGTGCCTGTCCGCCTCGTGTGGACCTTGCTTTTATTGCACTCTGATTTTACTCTGCTCTGTGAAGTCTGGAAGGAGGCTCAGTTTTAGAGGTCAAGCTTGCTTCTTTTTAGATGTTCGTGTAGGGAGACGGCTTAGTCAGAACACAGTCGGTTCCAAACCACAGACTGTAAAGCTTCCAAGTTTGAAACTATGTGGGGATTCAGTCTTGTAAGGGATGCTTGAACTCCTCAGTTCTAGCTCTGAAAAGAATCTTTGTAGAAGGAATGGGAGGAGGAGGAAGAGCTGGCTGTTCTTCCAGAGGGCCTGGGTTCAAGTCCCGGCACCCATGTAGCACCTATACAGCAGCCTGTATGTAACTCCAGTTCCAGGAGCTCTGATACCTCTACCTGAATACTGCATACACATGGTGCACAGACATACATGAATGCCAAACACCCATACACATAAAATAAAACAATTTTAAAAAATATTGACACCTCTTTATATTGTATGGTAAGTTGTGTTCACAGTCCGCTGACAACTTCAGAAACCATGGACTCATCTTCGCAGTATTAGTGCTTCTTAGGGAAGGGTTATGCTAATCTCATGCTAATGGAGGGGGGTGAGTGGGAGACCTTAGCAGTGAGGCCAGGTGGCCACAGAGTGTGGTGGCCAGAGGCTGCTGTGAATGGAATTCAGGCTGAGTTTGGTGCTGATTTGAAATGTCTAGATTTTGGCAGGTCGTCCGAACATCCGATTTTGATTAGGAATTTCCAGAAAGAATCCGCATTGTGTAAACTCTAGACCCGTTTTATCCTTTAAATCCCGTGGTTTTGGTTAATGTACTGGGTAAATATTTCCATAAAAGATATTTACAAAGGGATTTTTGAGAAATGCCCCGGGAAGGAATTTTGATTTGGAAATGAGAGAATGGGAATGTTTGCAAATCATTTTCTAAAAATAATCCTGGCCACTGAAAGAGTCCGCTTGAAGCCAAACTCTCCATCTCATTGGAACCTAGAGACCACCCAGGCCATCATGCTGCCAGAGAGGACACTGGGGCCATAGGAGTGATCGGGTCAAGCTAGCAATGTGGGCACTGCCTGGCCCAGCTCTTCATTGCTGTCCCCACATGAGCAGCTCCCCACCTGGCCAGCTCCAGCATTGCACCCCAGGCCCTGGGGCTTACTAAGAAACCCTTGGGTTCTAGGCTAGTACCAGAGGAAAGCCGGGGCTGAGTTCCAGTGAGTCGCCTTAGGTGGCCGCCTCCCGTCTGAAAGGATCTGCCTGTTCAGTTCCTGTAGGCCATGAGAGTCTGAATGGAAAGTACGTGAAAAGATCCGGGCACCTTCACTTTGGAGAGCCCTGGCTTTTCCTCTGTGGTTTTGAGACTTTGGGGCCTCATCTTGTCACTCCATGCTAACTAGGAAGACAACACCAGTGCTTGGTGCTCACTCAGTACAGGGTCATCTGTGCTGGGCAGCAGGGCCCAGGAAGACAACACGTGAGGCTTCTCGAACTTCTCAGCCAGTTCCTCCTCAAGCGTAAGGTGAAAGTGACTGATGATTTCTGAAGTGACCCGCCTTTTCTTTGGGTTGACAGGTTTAATTACACCTGTATGAATGGTCCAGGTCCCTGCACACAGCTCAGATTTTGACACAATCTAACTGTGATTCTGTGGATGGATGGCCCACTTCACGATCCTCCCAGCGGCCAGCCAGGCACCTGTCGTGCACCGGATGCAGAAGGGTTGGCTCTGGCTGGAGGCCCTTCCACTTCCTCTGATGACAGCCGTTGGCACATAGGTAGAAGGGCACCGATGTCACCCAGGTCTGTGGACTCAGACCTCACACATTAGTAGCCACAATACTGTGTGTCTCACCCCACGTGCAAAGCTGTCATTGGTGTGAGAATACCACACCAATGTGTGTATTCCTCAACATCAGTGAGAGTAACTATAGGGCTGTTCTGTATGCATTGCGCGACTCTTCTCTCTTGAGCGGAAAATAAGTGTTTGACACGTCCTGAGCATTCCCTGAATGCAGTAACTTCTCCTGAAGCAGGTGTGCTTTTCTTTTCTTTGGAGCTGTGTTCTTTATTAGGCCTCCCATGTTTCTGTTCCCATATCTCATTTTCTTTAGAAGTCGTCAGTGGAGGTGCCAGTCTTGCCTTCCATCTTAGACTGTTTAACATGCAAGAATACTTGCTTCTACCCTGCCTCAGGATTTGAACAGCATTTAATCTCTGCACTGACAACTCTTCCGTTCGAGACAAAAGCAATGTAGGGCAATGTAATATTTTACTTTATGTAATATTCATGGCAAATGAATATTAATAATTACATAATGAGTCTTGTCACCACAAAGTACTTATTAAATTTAAATAGGGAGTCAGCAATAACATTCTGAAAGAAGAACGTGATGCAGCCAGTACACTAATCCACTAAGGAATTTTTTTAACTTAAAAAAAGTTTTATATGAGAGAAATGACAGCTTATTTATAAGTTTATAGGCACCATGTATATTAGATGCTGCTGGAACTGAGAAAGCCACTGGTCGAGATGTGTCAGCTTCATAATTAAGACACTGTGTGTCTCTACAATTTGCTGCAATGGGCTGCTTTTGTGGAGTAAGAACTGTCTAGCCATCTGTTGGAAACTCAGTTGTCACATATGTATGCACTGCCCATCTTTGGAGTCAACAAATTTGTGGAGGAAAACAAGTGTCCCCGCCCCCCCCCCCCCCAGGCACCACGCCTTCCTGCTGTACAGCCCAAACCGTGGCAGGCGGCCCGCTGCTTTACAGGTGGCGAGGTCAACTGTGCTGGGCTCTCTGGCCGTTCCTCCTTAGGGCTCAACAGGCCATGACTTTGTCCTCTGGCTGCTTCCTCCAGTTGCTAAAGGCTCAGTTGTTTAGCTTCTGCGTTGCCACCCTAGTGGTGACCTCAGTGCTGAGCTCTGGGTTCCAGGTCCTTTGTCCGGCTCCTCATCCTCTTCTGGGCCCTGACATCACACTTCTCTGGCATGCCTCTTATGTTGTCCAGCAGGGTATTTTTCCTCTCTTTTAAAATTAGTTTATTACACAAGTTACCTGTTTCTGAAAATCCCAGGAGAGGTCTTGAAAATCTCCCATGGTGTCAGCAGTGATTCAGGACTCAAGGGGCACTTTCCTCATTCCCAACCAGATCTTCTTTCTAGGGCGCCCTGCAGGCCGTGTGGTTAATTTTGACATCCCTGGCTCCTCTTTGTTTCGCTGTATAAGCACAGTCCTGTGTCAGCAGATGAACTTATTTTAGAGGTGGGTCCCCACACATCCAGCCAAGTACACAGAGCACTTTACACAGTTAGGTAGTAACAGGATTTTCTTTATCACACACACACACACACACACACACACACACACGATGTATAGTCGATGTGAGTTGAAATGCCATGTAAGAGGTTTACCTTTTCTCTTCTTCCAACACAGTAGAAGGAATATTAGAACAATGAAATACTGTTTTGAATAATCTGAACACCCAGGTAACTGTGTATGTATAGTACACGTTGGGGACTTTAAAAACAAAAGACAGGATTTTGCCAGTGTGTTTCAGATTAGCCTAGAACTGGCTGTGGCATTGGCCTGGTATGCACAATCCTGCCTTAGCCTTCCAAGTGCTAATATTTCAGAAATGTGCCACCACGTTCAACCCCAACAAGGTTTTTCTCAACCAGTCAGACTAGTTCACCGTCTCGAACAGTGCCAAGGCACAAGCAGGTGCCCAGAAAGCATTCGTTGAACAACTGTGCTTATCTCTCTTGATGAGATGAGAGAAGGCTAGAGTGATGGAGCCTGACGCTCACACCCAATTTTCCATCCCAGCCCTGCCGCTTTTTGCTCTATGAGTCTCAGTTTCTTGACTTTGGGAGGGAGGGTGAATTCTTCAGCATAAATAGTGTATATCTCTATCATGAGATATCATGAGGATTGGATGAGGTCCTGCCCCCAGCTTCCCCACACCGGGGTGGCCTGCCATTGCCATGCACAACTGTGATTACTGCTGCTCTGTCCCAGGGTATCAGGGTCCATGTTTGCACGTGTTTGCTCACACCCCGCCTCCCCCCAGGAAAGATGCCGCTCTTCTTGTGGACCGTTGGTGTCTGTCACTGTGATGAAAAGCAACTTTCAGCTCACGGTTCCAGGTCAGGGTCTGTCACTTTGGGCAAGTCGCTGTGGAAGCTTGAGGAAGCGAAACCCATCACTTCCATAGTCAAAAGAAGAGGATGGGGGGCTGGACTTGGGTTCAGTTCCCAGAACCCATGTTGCAAGGCGTGGGGAGGTCACAGCCATGTGTACCTCCAGTTCCGGGGATCCAGCATGCTTTCCTGGCTTCTATGGGTACCAGACATGCATGTGGTGTGCAGGCATACACGCTAGCAAAACACCCACACACGTTAATTTTTAAACGAAGGAGCAGAGAACAAGGCTTGGCTCGAGCCTCTCTCCACAAATGGTGCTGCTCATGTTCAGGATAGGGTGGGCTCTCCCCCACTCCAGGTAACCCAATCCAGACAATTTCTCACAAGCAAACCCCACCCAGATAACTCCTCAGAGAGACGCTCTTCCCAGGTATCGCTGGGTCGTGTCCCGTTGACAATACTAACCATCACACAGACATTTTGGAATCTGTGCCTTTTACTGCCAGCCTGAAAAGAGAGGGATCAGGAACTTGGACAATGCCTATCACCTTACCATACAGTCCCACAGCACTGCTTCAATTGGACCTGCTATGTGTGTGGCCTGACGCAAGGCAGGATGGGGAATGGAATGGGCTACATGAAGAGATTCATCCTCACAGCCCTGAGCAGATAAAATGGCGCTCAAACCATCTTAAAGCGTGGAAGAAGGTGCTTACCTAACTCCTGAGTCACTCTGAGACACCTCCCAGTACCTACTTGTACTGTGGTCTCCCCTCTGGTGCTGTGGAGGGTGGAGGGGCTATGGCAATGTTTGGACGGACTTCAACTCACCCTGCAGGGCTCAGCCCTTCTTTAGGCCCCATCTAAGGTAGTGTTTTGCAGAGAGCCTGTGTCTATGGTTGAGGATTTGCTACCTCCTCTGTGCCCGCCTCCAGTCCCACCCATGACCTATCTTGAGCTCTAGGAGAGCAGAGACATTGTCCTTTCTCGGTCTCTGATCCTGCAGCACTTTGCAAAGTGCAGGGAATAAAAAAACTGCCCAGTATGCATTCCTTGAATGAGTGAAATTATATAAAACCTAGAACCATTTAAGAAACTGGTAAAGAGCGCCATCTAGAGGTTGATTATTGACACCATGCTTTAGCCTTAGTGTTGTTTTGTGTCTTGGTCCCTTAAAGGATCACGGCACTCTTCAAGCCCTGGGGCCATTTACCTCTTTACAAAGTTTTAAATAATTGGTGCTAGCTTTCTTTACTTGTTGTGAGCATCAGCAGAGGGCCCCTGAGATAGAGAAAATGTGGGTTCTTGTGGGTGAAACTGACCGAGAAGTAATTAGCACCAGTGTGTGGGCACTCTGTCCTGTCTCACTCAGTTTGAAGTGTTTCTGTCCATCTTGTGGCTGAAGGAGCAAAGCTTACTGAGGGGAGGCTGGCTGTATTCCCCCAATGTGCTGCACAGCTTTGATTTAAAGGAACAAAACCCTCCAGTACCCCTTGGTGCCTCTTCCATGACCTTTGGTACCCACCTTGTATCAACTGCTCCTAGAAGCTCTTCCCTCTTCTCAGAGTCCTAGAGCTTCCTTCAGGTATCAGATTCCTCATTTTGGTGGACTATTGTCTATAGCTATGTATACGTGTGTGAATGTGTGTCTCGTGTGTGTGTGTGTGTGCACGTGCGCATGCCTGTGCGCTCACCTGTATGTACATATGTGCAAGCCAGGGGGTAATGTCAGTTGTCTTGCTCAATCACTCTCTCACTGAACCTGGAGTTCTGACTGGCTGTGCTGGCTAGCCAGAGTATCCCGGAGATCCTCCTGTCTCTATCCCCTTGGGCCCCTCCCCCACCGGCACCAGCCTCTCTGTGTGGGCGCTGGGGATCCGAACCCAGGTCCTCATACTTTGCAGCAGGTACTTTGCTGCCGGCGTCCCCTCTCCAGCTCCCGTAAACTGCATTTTCCTGTTTCTGGAAACTTCCCAGGATCACTGATACCAGTACCCAGGGCTTCTGCCTCTTTTTACCTGTGTGATCAGCATCATGAGGAAAAGAATTCTTTCCTTGTCTTTTGAGCTCCTATCTGGCTGCCTTGATCCTGTTTCTATAACCTCGGGTGATTCGCCTTGCTGCCTTCTTTCTTAGCCTGCCCTCTGCTGTCCTCACTCTGCCTGTGAGCCTGATGCATAAGTGACATGAAATCGGGACTCTGGACAGATCACAAGTCTCATGCCCTGATAGTGGGGACAAGTCAGGCGAGCCACAGGAAGACCGCCATCCTAAGTCTGATACAGAGCTGAAGCGGTATACTGGACTTAAAAAAACAAAAAAAACAAAAAGGACAGGCCCCTCTCAAGGGACAGGCCCGTGCTGTGTGTTAGGTAAAACGTCAAGAAAGGCGATGGGACTTTGCACACTCTCACACACCCCTTCTGTAGAGCTTCAGGGAGGGCCCAGAACAGACCGGGGTGGGATGTGGGCAGTGATGCTTTCTGAGGCTCATCTATGCTGTGAGGTCAGAGGGGGATACCCGAGAGAAGCAGCCCCCAGGCCCTGCCCCAGTGCCAGACAGTGGTCCACCCTCTGTTCTGCACTGCAAATATCAGGGTAAGCAGGATGAAAATCCCGCATTCATGGGTCGTTCTTCCCAGTGGAGAAGCAGAATAAGCTATAGGGCTGAAAGTGCTATAGACAAAATGTCCAAGGGTCGGGAGTGTGGGGATTGGGTCCCAAGGGAAGACTGCAGTGTTGGCTGGACATCCAAGAAGGCCTCCACAGGAAGTGGCCGCAAGTATAGATGTGAGCAGCAGGTGTGTGCCATTTGCAAGCTGATGTGTCCAGGAGGAAGGTTGGAGCCAGTGATGCATGCTGGAGTGCGCCAGGCAAGCACACAAGACAGCAACTATGGGCTGGAGACAGGCTGGAACTACTTAGTCCAAGGAGTGTGGCTTGCCTAGGGCCATAGAGCCCCAAGGGAAATGCAGGTATTTAGGTTGAAAGGTCAAACAGGGCTTCTACAGCCCTGATTTTGATGACCACAGTTCAGAGTCTAGAAAGCTTCTCCAAGAGCAAATTCTGCTGCTTAAGTCTGAGCCAGGCGTGAGCCACTGTGCAGGCAGTAGCCTTACCACCCACACCACACATGCATGCAGTGACCTGGAAATCAAGGGTGGTCATGGGTAATACCATTGGTACAGTGTGGTCTAAAGGGTGACTTCCAGTTTAAGGTATTTTTCATAGTATTTCAAATAAGAACTAAGGAGACAAAATGTAACCTTAGGATTGTAGGAGGAATGACTCCATTAGAATGCCCACCAAGCAAGGTGATGTGCTCGTTAGTTCTGTGTCCGCTTGACACAGCTGGAGTCATTTGGGGAGAGGAAACCTCCATTGAGAAAGGGCTGTTGGATCCCGCGGAGCTGGAGTTACAAATGGTTTGCTTGACCTGCCATGTGGGTGCTGGGAACTGAACCCAGGTCCTCTGAAAAAAAACAGATAGTGCTCTTGACTGCTGAGCCATCTCTCCAGCCTACCTAAAATGTGTTTTATTAGTTTTTCTCCCTTTTCTCCTCCCCTTTTCTCTGTCCCCCATGTATCCCTGACTTCCCACAGCCTCCTTTCCACTTTCAAGTCGCATATGCTTTATTGCCCTCCCTCCCCTCCCCTCCCCTCCCCTTCCCTCCCCTCCCTTTCCCTCCCCACTCTTCTTTCCCTCTGGGGTCTCATATTAAATGTCAGCGCCTATACCCACTCCCCACTGCGTGCACACACGCAGACAGACGCTGGAAGCGGGACTCTGATAAGAGGACCTGCATGCGTGCTGGCTAGTTCTGAGTCAACTTGACACAAGTTCAGGTGATCAGAGAGGAAGGAGCCTCAATTAAGAAAATGCCTCTATAAGATCGGGCTGTGGGCAAGCCCATAAGGCATTTTCTTAGTTACTGACTGATGGCAGAGGGACCAGTGCATTGTAGGTGGGATCACCCCTGTGCTGGTGGTCCTGGGTTCTATGAGAAAACAGGCTGAGCAAGCCATGAGGAGCAAGCCAGTAAGCAGCACCTCTCCATGGCCTCTGCATCAGCTCCTGCCTCTGGGTTCCTGCCCTGTTTGAGTTCCTGTCCTGACTTTCCTCATTCGTGGATTGTTACCTGGAAGTGTGAGCTTAAATAAATCCTTTCCTCCCCAAGTTGCTTTCATCATGGTGTTTCATCACAGCAATAGTAACCCTAACTAGAACAATGTGCGATGTTTGTCCTTCCGAGTCTGGGTTATCTCAGTTAATATAATAATATTCCAGATTCATCCATTTCCTGTAAATTTCATTTCTCTTTGCAGCTGCATAAAACTCCGTTGTATGCCTATACCACGTTTTTATTCTGTGGTAGACATCTGACTGGTTCCATTGCTCCTGTAGATGGGCATACCGCTGGTTCCATCACTTCTGTGAGTGGACAGACAGCTGGTTCCATTGCTTCTTTTGGTGGACATCTGGCTAGTTCCATACCTCTGTGGATGGACAAACAGCTGGTTCCATTGCTCTGTGGATGGACAGACAGCTGGTCCCATTGCTCTGTGGATGGACAGACAGCTGGTCCCATTGCTCTGTGAGTGACACACAGGTGGTTTCATCCCTTCTGTGGATGGACAGACAGCTGGTCCCATCCCTTCTGTTGTGAATAGTGCAGCCATAAGCATGAATGTGCGGGTATCTCTTTGGCAGGAAATAGGACTCTGCTCATTTTAAATAAGTTCCCTGCGTCTGAGAGAGGGAGAGCAGGAAGTTTAAACCTTACACACTCACCAGGGTCATTCTCACCTTGACTAGTCAGCTGACCCCAACCTGTATCTGCTCTCCTTGAACACAGCTTTGGTGAAAAACAAGATTGCTGTCTCATTCACTTAATTTTGAACATTTATATATACACATGTTTCTTCTGCAGTGGATTTAGCCCTGTTTTCATAATTCGTACATAATTTCCACACCAGCATGTGGAAAATGGCTGTAGCGTGTGGCTGGGGAGTGGTGAGAGGGGACACCCAGGTGCCCTTCAAAAAGTGTTTGGAAGCCGGGCGGTGGTGGCGCACGCCTTTAATCCCAGCACTCGGGAGGCAGAGGCAGGTGGATCTCTGGGAGTTCGAGGGCAGCCTGGTCTACAAGAGCTAGTTCCGGGACAGGCACCAAAGCTACAGAGAAACCCTGCCTCGAAAAAACCAAAAAAAAAAAAAGTGTTTGGAGGCTGGGGAGGTGGCTCAGCAGGTAGAACACTGGCAGCAGCACAGGGATGAGGACTGGAGTTCGGATCCCCAAGGGCACCTGAGTGGTGGTGGTGGGGAGGCGGAGATCCTCGGGAGCAAGCTGGCCAGCCACAGAGCTCTGGGTCCAGTGGGAGATCCCGCCTCCATCTGTGAGGTGGAGAATTACCAAGGAAAAACATGATGCGCCCTCGGACCTCCGCTGACTTGTTTGTTTATTTTCACAGCAAACCCAAGGAGCCCACATTCAGCCCAGGTAAGTTCTGGTTTTTTTCTTGAGTGGGGGGGAGGGCTAAAATTTAGACCTTGGCTGAATGGCAAATAGGAAGTGGTGGCCTCAGAACCAGGCCTCAGGTACCTCAGGAAACAGCTCTGTGTTTGTGAGCACAACAAGACAGCCATTGGCAGCTCAGCCAACAGCAGGATAGCCAGAAAACAGGCATCGAGACTAGAGCCCTCCCCGCCCCTTGTCAGACCCACACAGGCCAGAAAGGGTTAGAGTGGGAACTCCCATATAAAGATTCCCCTGTCTCTCTGCCCTGTTCCTCTGGCCTCTCCTCAAGGGAAAGGCTCTCCCCCGTAAAGCTGTTCAAAATACCTGCTCCCTTTCTGCCTCCAATTTCCTTAGTTACAAACCAGTACTTCATAGATAGCTGTCCATAGATCTCTCTAAATCACACTTTATAAGAAAGTGGATGCTACGTTCTCTTTTTAATATATTAACTGTATTTTAAGATATAGTTAAACATGCAAAAATTATGAGTGTGTAATTAAATAAATTCATCTGATTTTAATTTTCCCAGTGTCCCCTTTCCATACAAAATAAAGATTAATCCCTGAATATGTAATCACCATAAACCCACAGGCGTGCAACCTGAACATACATGTCAGGATACATGAAATGTCCCCTTGTTCCATTGTCCTCTGGGGGCAGGGTAGCACCAGCCCGCAGCTGGCCAGTGAGCACCCCACCCCAGACAGGCCAACCACACTTGCAGTACCAGCCATCTCTTTGTCTAGCCCTTCAGTCTCCGAAACCCCAAGGGAAGCGCCGGGTGACACACTGCAAAGGTAGGCAGAGCTTCCTGGCCCACAGCTCTCTGCACGAGGCTGCTGCCCCAGTCCAGAGGCTGTTTTAATACAGGCAGAGCCCTCCTCGCATGACGTTTCTGTAATTTGTCCTAAGTTCAGCGCACCTCTGGACATTCACTGGGATGGGCTTCAACACGTGGCTGTGGTTTGGACTTGCCATTCATCGTTGGCTGACCGTAGGCAGTCTGGAAGGATCCTGAGGGAGCTAGAAGGCAGCCCCTTGAGTGTCCACTGTTTGGCATGAAGCTCTGCACCGCTGACCTCTCCCCCACTAGCACCTCTGGGTTTGGTGATTGTGTGTTGTGCTCCTAACATGTCTGAAAACAGCATTGCTTTCCCGTGTCGGTGTTGACTGTAGATGTAAGCCCTCTGAGTTTCTAGTACACAACGGCACACAGCTAAACATTGTTTTGGCCTAGGAGGTAATTTTTTTCTGGTCAGGTAAGGAAACCTCAGTCACGGGCGTTTTTCACTGGAACCTAACCACCACGTGATTTCAACAGACTGCCCAGTAGACTGTGCACTGTCTGCGCCCACAACTGGCTCTCCGTCTTTTGGAAATGACGTCATATGGGCCTTGGTCCTCCACCCAGCTGGGCTGACCCACATCTGACAGAGTTAGCGGAATCGCTTCCCATTTCACTCTCAGCTCCGGCATCCCTGCTTCCCTGCTCTCTAAGGTGGGGCTGGTGGCTGCTTTTTAAGTCTCCGTTTGTGGTCACCAATGGAAGAGCAGTACCTTGGGTGAGAGGTTAGATAGCGAAGAGGTTCAGAAGAGAAGGGAAGGAAAGAGCTGTAGCCAAGGCTCAGCGGGAAGACAGGGTGGGTACTGAGAGACACTGCTGGCCTGAGAGAAGAATGCTCGTGGGGTGGATGTAGAAGATGCGGTCAGATAAAGAGAGCCAGGATGTGAGTAGGCAGTGACCATCATGGGTGAAGCATCAGATGAAGGGCAGTCTTTGCTGGCTGCGATTCGCAACAGGCTGCAAGGTGACTCGAGGGAGCACTGCTGCAGATGCAGCCAGGGGGGATGGGTCCCCATGTAAGAAACATCCCAACCATCCCTGGAGCAGTGGCTGGGACAGTGTGTGCTGCGGGGATGAGCGCATTCATGGCTCTTACCTGAAAGTCAAGCTTCATTAAACCCAAAACGAAGTGGCACATGCATTGGGATCTGCAGCGCATGCCCTTGGGGACAAATGGTGTTGCATGCAGCCTTGTTTGAAAGTCCTTAGCCACTGAAGTACTGTGATTGTCTCTCAACTTCTCCTCATCAGTGTCCTCTCCAGGGTGATTTTTTGTGGGGTTTGTGTGGGTATTGCTGTTCACCCCTGCCTATTTTAGTTCCATTGGTTCTGGGTTCTCCAGTCTGCAGGAGCATCAGAGCAGAGGGTCCGACTCCGAACTCAGCAGGAGCCCAGGAGATGTTTTCTCTGCTCGCATCAGAGCCTTGAAACTCTAGTTAGAGTACCCCACGTGGGTTTGATTCTGTTTGTTTTGTTATTTTTTTTTTTTACCATGGACCTTCTACTTATTAGAATACCAAAGGTTATTTTAGGGGCCTAGGGAGATGGTTGAGCCGTTAAGAACAGTTGCTACTCTTGCGGAGGACCCAGGTTCAGGTTCCAGCATCCACATGGTGGCTCACAACTGCAGTCCTACGGTACCTGGTGCCCTCTTCTGGCCTCCACAGACAGCAGGAGTACACATGGTGGATATACTAATACATAAAAATAATAAATTTTCCAATATAAAACAGTTATTTTAATAGAAATGTCATTCTAGAAAACTCTCGCCATCTTGATCCCCCCTCCTCCCTCTCCCCTCCCTCCCTCCCTCTTCGTTTGGCCTTCCCTTTTTATTTTTCATTTCTAGTTTCTCTTTAAGCATTTTTTTATTTTAAAACTTTGCTTTTAGGATTGATTTATTTAGCTGGGTAGTGGTGGCAGATACCTTTAATTAACCCCATCACTCGGAAGGCAGAGGCATGCGGATCTTGGTGAGTTTGAAGCCAGACTGGTCTACAGAGCAAGTTTTAGGACAGCCAGTGCTACACAGAGAAACTCTGTTTCAAATAACTTTTTTAAATTTAGCATTTTCTTTTTTATTGAATCCTTGCATGCACTGAGCATTCTGCTGACTCAGCATTCTTGGCAATTTGAAAACTGTACAGTGTAAAAGATACATGGAAGTCTATTTTATTTTACACTCTTCTATAACAAATCAATTTAAATATCAAAGGAAATTTTTTTTGGATTTTTGAGACAGGGTTTCTCTGTAGCTTTAGACCCTGTCCTGGAACTCACTCTGTAGATCAGGCTGGTCTCGAACTCACAGAGATCCACCTACCTCTGCCTCCATTAAAGGCCTGTGCCACCCCGACCAAAGGACAGTTCTTAAAGTCTGATGCTGAGATTGTATATACACTGGACTCCATGACAGACTGAGTGGGTTTCTTGAGTTAGTTGTGATTCTGGGCTGTACATTTTGTTCGGATGATAGAAACATATCTGCGCCAAGATGTCCCAAGAAATGATTGTGAGAATCTAGTTCATACCTATTATAAATTCTTATCTATGGTGTGAACTTGAACAAGAAGCTTAGAAATAACAATGACACAAACTTTTGTTTCAGGACATTTAATTTTGTGTTAGATCTTTAATTTAATTTTTCTTTACATGTGTATGTGTCTCTGTGTTGGGGTATGTACATATGTATGCAAGTACCCCAGGAGGCCAGAAGAGGGCAGAAAATAGATCTCTGAGTATTGTGAATCATCCCATGCGGATGCTGGGACCTAACTTGGGTCCTCTGGAAGAGTAGTAGTGCTCTTAACCAGTGATCCATCCGTCCAACCCCGTGTGTTCAGTTTTATGTCCTATGGACAGTAACTGAAAAGGACATGGCATGGGGGTCTAGGGGTGGTGGTGGATGGGGACTCTGGGGCCAGTGAGAGGGCTCAGCACATAAAGCTGCTTACCACAGCCTGACCATCGGAGTTTGATTCCCTGGGTCTTCTGCAATGGTAGGAGCCAATGGAAGGAGAAAACAGACTCCCAGAGTTGTTCACATGTGCCATGCAACCCCACCCCACCCCCACCAACACATTAAATAAGTAAATGCATTTAAAAAAAAACAAAACCTTTTAAGGTGCACAAAGGAAATTGTCCCTTGTGCACTGACAGACCAGCATGTGTGTGGCATTTGCTTTCAGGGGCCGAGATATGTCACTGACACTTCATTGTTTTTGTAGAAGAGGGATATGTAAAAATGTTTCTCCGAGGCCGCCCCGTCACCATGTACATGCCCAAAGACCAAGTGGATTCTTACAGTTTGGAAGCAAAAGCCGAGCTGCCAACGAAGCGGCTGAAGCTGGAATGGGTGTATCCTTTTGGCTGACCAGATCGTCGTGGGTGACTTCTGGAAGTCTAGTGGTAAAAGATTCATAAAAGTTAAATATTTTACTGTTAACTTAAAAAAATCAAGTTTTTAAATGTGGCCACGTAGGAGAAGCAATTCCTGAGCAAGTTCTCACAATCGTGGTTTCTGTTCAAATGCTCACCCACTGTCTTCCTAAAGACAGTATGGAAATGATCATTGTATAGATGAATGGTTTGGGGGCCAGGGGATACTGCATGTTCATGGCCTTCCTGTCGATCTAAAAGAACAGTTAGACAGAGGACTCATGATGAGACCATTTGTTGCTCTTGATTTTTGAGACAGTGTCTTACTATGTAGCCTAGCCTTTAACTCACAGCAATCCTTCTGCCTCACTCTCCTGAATGCTTGGCTTGTAGGCATGTGCTACCATCGCCCACAAGAGTTGGTGATCTGTTTCTGCCGCTCAGTGCGGTCGACTCATTTTCACTGTGGAGGAAGGCTGCAGTAGCTACTCACCCCCTGCAAAGGCCTTACACTCAAACACATGGTGATTATCTGCTGCTACTGACTAATGTCACACTCTGAAGACAGATTCTTAGATGTTGATGTCAGTTGATGCTGCTCTGCCTTCACTGACAAGAACTTAGTAGCTGAGGTTATGGAATCAGATTCCATGGAACTCAAAGGATTAGATGTTGCTTGGCAATCTGTTTTGGCGCATGTCATGTATGGGATCTGCCTCTTCTTTAGGTAAATCAGTTTATTAAATTTAATCCAGAAAACGCTACTCAAAAAATGTTTCCTTGTTTGTTTGGGTTTTGTTTTTGTTTTTTGTTTTGTTTTGTTTGTTTGAGACAAGGTTTCTCGGTAGCTTTTGGAGCCTGTCCCAGAACTAGCTCTTGTAGACCAGGCTGGCCTCCAACTCACAGAGATCCACCTGCCTCTGCTTCCTGAGTGCTGGGATTAAAGGTGTGCACCACCACCGCCCGGCTTAAAGTCATTTTTAATGAAAAGATTTAGCTCCTAGATTACAGACACTATAAACAGACTCAGAGTTAATAGCTTCTAAAAAAGCCGGGCGGTGGTGGCACACGCCTTTAATCCCAGCACTCGGGAGGCAGAGGCAGGTGGATCTCTGTGAGTTTGAGACCAGCCTGGTCTACAAGAGCTAGTTCCAGGATAGGCTCCAAAACCACAGAGAAACCCTGTCTCGAAAAACCAAAATAAGTAAGTAAGTAAATAAATAAATAAAAAATCTTCATGCTGTAAAAAATACATGTTTTCACCAGGCGAGGCGTGGCACGAAACAAGACATGTCTGTAATCCCAGAGCAAGGGAGGCTGAGGCAGGAAGATCAGAGTTGAAGCCAGCCTGGGCTACACAATGGTCACATGTCTCAAGTGTATTAGCAGAGTATTTACCTAGCACAGGAAAGGGCCTGGGTTCAATCCCCAGCACTGCAAGACGATATGTTCATATTTTTACTGACCACTGACAACTTAATTTCAGGCATGTAGGTATTAAGGTCTACTAGGTAGAGAGTGTATTTCATTTTGTTCTGTTTGAGACAGGGTCTCACTCTGCAGCCTCAGTTGGCCTGGAACTCACAGAGATCCAATTAAAATTGAAAGCGTGTACCCCCATGCTCTGCACATTTCCCGTCCGATCTTGTTTAAGTTGGCGAAACTGGCAGGAATCATTACGTAGAATTTATACACCTGTGGGATAAAGTAGTGGCTTACCAGCTCTTAAAGGCAAGCTGTTTTCACCTTGACTTTTACTAAGCTATGGGTACCGGGGGCGAGACTGTCGCAATAACCTGTACTTGCTCCCGACGGGGGAGACGGTGTACTTCATCGCATCGGTGGTGGTGCTTTACAACGTGGAGGAGCAGCTGCAGAGGCACTATGCGGGCCACAACGATGACGTCAAGTGGTGAGTCCTCACAAAAAGGCTGTCACAGCAGAGGTGAGCTAGCCTTAGCCGAAAGGGGTGGGGGCTCTGAGACCAGACTGGGCAAAGCATGTATAGCTATTCTTTCTGTTCTCCACGTTGGGCTCCCTGGCTCGGCTGCCAGATTCCTGCTGCTCTCTGTCCTCACTGCACTTCTGCCTGACCAGATATCAGAGGGGGAAAAAAACAATCTTCAGGAAGCTTTCCTAGCATATCAAATGCTAGGCTTCAGATTGGGTCTTTAATTTTAGATAAAGGTAAATAAATGTACTTTGTTGTGTACATTAGGCTCAGTCTGATATGCCTACAGTTCATTTTATAGCTTAGGGAAGACCTTGGAGTGATTGGATGGGTGGATAGATCTGTGCTCATCCTGGATCCCTGGCTAGTGATAAAATATCCTATGGATAAAAATGAACACACGCAGAAATGCCTTGTAAGAAGGGTGTGGACTACGGCAGTTGTTCTGAGACTGAAGTGGTATTTTCCCGAAAAAGGATGCCTTTCCTTAAGTTTAAAGGTTCCCAAGAAGAAATAAGAGGATTCTGATAAATGAAACCGCCCCTACTGTCTAAAGTTGTTGGGCTGTTTAGGGAATTCGGGTGAGTCTGTAGGAAGGGAGGCAGTATGGGTTTTTGTGTTTAAACTTTTGGAAGATTGTAGTTAATGAAAGAGAAGTAAAACTCAACTATGGTGGAGGTGTCTGATAAATATCTTTGTTTTAGCCTAGCAGTCCATCCCGACAGGGTCACCATAGCAACAGGACAAGTTGCGGGCACGTCTAAGGATGGAAAGGTGAGGTTTGTTCATTGTCTTCCTGGTTTGTGTAAGGACCCGGCAACAGCCTTCCAGAAACATTTTTGCCGATGAATCTATCTGGCTACCTGTAGTTACAGCATCTGGGAACTTCTGGGTCCTCCTTATGCAAATTGACTGTGTCATCGTGACCTTAAGCCCCCTGAGCTCACCTTAATTTCAACAGATTTTTAAATAGCATCATCACTGGTTATGGTGGCATATACCCTTAATTCCAGCACTTGAGAGGCAGAGGCAGGCGGATCTTTGTGAGTTTGAGGCAAGCCTGGTTGGTCTACAGAGTGAGTTCCGGGACAGCCAGGGCAGTTAACCCAAAGAAACCCTGTCTCAATAAATAAACAAATAAATAAATAAATAAAACAGAGAGAGAGAAAAAAAGGGAAAGAGAGAGAGAAAACAAACAATACCAACAACATGTTAAAAACATCATTGTCTTGTCAAAGAATCAATTCTTGAAATTCTTATCTCCATACGTGATCAGCATGAAAAGAATTAATCCAATAAGCAGAGTTAAGATCCCATATGTAAGTAACCATGTGTTATGGGAAGTCCTTGGCTGTGAGCGCCCACCAGTCATTTCCTCCGCGGGCGGAGTTGGTGCCTTGTGCTCATTACAGAAGCTGCTAGAAGGAGGTGAGGGGGTGAGTGGGGCCAGGCAGCTCAGACACTTCCAAGCTGGCTTCCATGTGGGTTTGTCATGTTTTATTCAAAACTCTTGCAGCTTCTTAAGCCCCTGTTTGTACACCTTGTGCTAGTGTGACATATAGCCTAAAACCCATCACGATGTGAAGCTTCAGCTTTATCAGCATATATCCGACCAGAAACCATGAACGTGACCTCATCCGAGATGTTTTCATAACAGCGAGTTTTAGCCATCCATTTCATGCTGGTTTTCATCAGCATCCTACACTCGTGAAGAGCGAAGTAACAGAAGCCAGACTTTTATGTGAACGCACGTAAATGGAGCAGTCTTTCGTGTTATAAAAAAGAAAAAGAAAGAAAGCCTCGAAGAACGCTTTGAAATTAGAAACAAACTCTTTATTCTGCCCTCTAGTGGCACGGACGTGTATTTCCATTTCTAGCATTGGAATTGAATCTGGACTGTAGAACCAGAGAGAAAGTTACAGTTATCTGAGCTAATTTTTGACCTGCAGGGAAACTCAGAGAAACCACATGCACAACTACCTGGAGAGAAGGCTGAACTAGAACAGGGTTCACCTAACACCTGCCTAGGCGTTGGGCGCGATTCCCGTGCCCTTTCATGATGACGAATCTGCTGGTTGCACTATGATGCTATCTTTGGTGAAATGTCATTTCTAAGATTTCGAGAAATGCAAATATACAAAGGGGGCATCAGTTACTCTGGTACGGTTGCCAGAGGCTGGCTTAGTCAAAGTTTAAAGCTTGGTAGTCTTCTCCTGACGTCTCAGCTGCCCACACAACCCAGCACCTCCTTCAGCCACGGGGAATACTTACTTCAGTTCCCAGGTGTACCCCTCAAATGTAGAAAGACGTTTTATTTGACGAAGTTGAAGTCACTCCCAGAATAATTTTATGGTTCCAAGATAAAGAAATTAACTGATAATCACAAACGATGACCATATTGTTCCCAACAGCAACTGCCACCACACGTGCGCATCTGGGATTCTGTGACCCTGAACACTCTGCATGTCATTGGCATCGGCTTCTTTGACCGGGCCGTCACCTGCATCGCGTTCTCAAAATCTGTAAGTATGAAAGTGTCCAGGGCACATTTCTAAGCAAGCATCTTTATCCGCATGGCTTCTAGCCTTTCTCCAGGCATGCTGGTCCAGCAGACCCGTACTTGAGGTACTTCAGTTTGGAGGCTTACGTTCACATCGATGGTCCACACACATGTCCAAACACTCCTGTTTAGCCCCCTCGTGCTTTGCCCTGCATTTAACCCTACAGCAGCCATGTGTATAGCCAAGAAAGCAGGCCTCAGAGACAGTGAGTGCGCCGTCTTCATGGGTGATATAATGGACCCTTTCTGTGTGTTGGGCGTAGTGTATGTGCAGCTGCACAGAGTGGGGCAAGCATGCGTACGTGTGCATGCAGGGGCCAGAAGTCAGCCTCATCTGGTGTTCCTCACTTGCTGCCCACCTTGTTTTTGAGGCAGCCTCTCTCACGGAGACCGCGGGTTCTCTGGTTCAGCCAGGGTGGCTAGCAGCAAGCTCTAAGGATCCACCTGCCTCTGCCTCCCCCAGTTGCCATTACAAGTGCACACGCCATCACAACCCAGCTTTGGGTACTGGGGATCAAACTCAGCTCCTCATGTTTGTGCAATTAGCTTTTACCTTCCAATCCCATTACCCATCTCAACAATGAACTCTATTAAAAGTAAAATTAATAGCTGGGTGGTGGTGGCATATTCCTTTAATCCCAGCACTGGGGAGGCAGAGACAGGCAGATCTCTGTTGAATTTGAAGCCAGCCTAATCTACAGAGTGAGTTCCAGGAATTGTTCCAAAGCTACACAGAGAAACCCTGTCTTGAAAACCAAAAAGAAACAAACAAACAAACAAAAAGTTGATTTTTTAAAAAATCATGTTTGTCCCACTTAATTCTCACATGCCGTCTCCCTGTGTATACTTTTTCTTGGCAGAACGGAGGAAGTCATCTCTGTGCTGTGGACGACTCCAACGACCACGTGCTGTCTGTGTGGGATTGGCAGAAAGAAGAGAAACTGGCAGATGTGAAGGTCTCGCTCAAGCCTTTCATTGCAGCTAAGCCATGTCCTGCAGGGCACTGCCTGCACAGCCAGCAGCCTCCAGAACAGCCCCACCCCACCCTGGGGACAGTCCTTTCCTTCAGCTCTCTTTGCTTCTGTCTCTCTTCCCTCATGAGGCCCCGCTGCAGACCCACCAGGGCATGTCCTGCCTCCCACGGTCTATAGGTTTTTTTCTTTACTTATTTCCTAGTGAGAACCCTAATTTTAATTCATTCAGCCACTATTTGCTCGCTTTCATTCATTCAGCAAGCCTGGGTGCCCACTGTGTGCTGGGCTGCCCCAGTGAGGAGTGCCTGAGATGGATGAGGACTGGGGTGTGCTCAGTCCCTGCCAGGATCTAGGGCTACAGGAGAGAAGGGTGCTAGCACCCCAGAAGTCAAGACTCTGCCTCTAATCAACAGCCTAGAATGTTGAGTTGACCTTTCTGTAGCTCTCTTAAGTTTTTCTTTTGTCAAGAGCACCCCTTGATTCCTATTTTTACAGAACAGACTTCTCATTTCTCCTCTTGGCATCTGTGCCTCAGCTAACCTAACCCTAGAGAAAACATCATTCTGCCTTCCTTGGACAGCGGTAGGCTTGCTCAGACCGCCTCAGTACCTTACGGGAAGTTGCTCTCAGACACCGTTAGCTACCGAGCTCCCTGCCTTGTGTCTGGGGTGCAGACCTATATTCTAACCAGATGTGTGTCCAGACCTGACCTTCCCTGTCGTCCACTGTTGCAGCAGGGATGTGTGGTGTCTGTCCTGTGTGCCAGCTTGGGAGCAGCCAGAGGTACAGGATCATGCCCATAGAACTGAACAATTACATGGAAGCAACAGTCAGGGCCAGACACCGTGGACCAGGACGCCTGTCCTGGAAGTAGGAGTAGGCTTGAGAAGGGCTGATGTGGCTATCGGAGAGCCAACTCATGAGACCCCAAACTAAGGAACTCCTGGGGAATCACGGCAGCCATAGTGAGCCAGGATAAGGCAGCCATAGGCTGTGCAGAGTTCTGGGTCCTCCCTAGAGATCCCAGTCACTGAGGAGAGGGAAGGGGGTGGTGTACCTGTCTGTCACCACCCATGGTGACATACCCCTGCTCAGCCTTCCCAGCACTCCCTGGGGCTCACAGCCATAGGGCGGGAAACAAAGGGGAAGAGGCACCAGCCGGAATAACCATGCCAAGTGAAGCCGGTGGTGCTTGAGAGGCCCAGTACCCTGCTCGAGGCTGGTGGCATTTGATTCTCTGTGTTCTTTTTTCTTAAAGTGTTCAAATGAAGCGGTGTTTGCTGCGGATTTCCACCCCACCGACACCAATATCATAGTCACCTGTGGGAAGTCACATCTGTACTTTTGGACCCTAGAAGGAAACTCCCTTAACAAGAAGCAAGGGTTGTTTGAGGTAAAATGCACTTTTCTCTCAGTTTTCCTGCGTGACACATGCGAGGGACTGGGTGGGTGTTAAGGGAGCATCGAGAAAGTTCCTTAGTGTTTGTTTTATTGACAGATATGAATGTAGAGAAAGCTATGCTCCCTTGGCGTTCCCCAGTCTGCTGGGAAATCCTCCGTGTCTTGAGAAGCTCCCTGGTTATAAAATGGGAAGAGAAGTCAGGACCTCCGGATGGGGCAGCTAGCTGCAGTGAGCCTGAGGCAGACACCTGTTCCCAGGGACCAGCACCCTGGCTTTGCTAATGGTGTTGGGGACTGTCTGTGCTCTGTTCCCCATCCCTCATGCCCCCCTTACTGTCACCGTCCTTGAACTGTCTACAGCTTTAGGATTCCACAGACATTTAGGGTTGCAGAAATTTCCTTTCTCTTAGAGCAACTAATCTGGAGGCACCATCCAGCTGGGCTTGATGGGGTCCTAGCTTTATTAGCACAAATAAAAGGATGTCTTCAGTAAATGATATGTCTGTGCGTGCTTGCTACATTCCACAGAAACAAGAGAAGCCAAAGTTTGTCCTTTGTGTGACATTTTCCGAAAATGGGGACACCATTACCGGAGATTCCAGTGGCAACATCCTGGTGTGGGGAAAAGGTAACAAGAAGTTCTCCTAAAGCCATTGGATGCTCAGTGATGCTGTAACTAAGGCATTGGAGGGGATGTTCATAGAAAGGAGCTGTTGGTGTGACATACAGGATGGCCACTAAGTTCCAAGTTACATAGGAGTGTTCATGTGTGTGGTTTTAGTGAAGCTATAAAGTTATGATGGAAGAAAACTGGAGAACACTAACAGTTGTTGGCTTTGCATATACCATTGTAAAAGACTTTTTAAGGTCAGGATACTGTGTGGAGTTAATCACATTGCTGAGAGAGCTAACAGCAAATATAACCCAGATGTTATTAACAGCTATAGAGCTGTGACCTATGTGGGTAACTTTTCTGATCCACATAGCACCTGACAGACATTGCCAAAGTGCTGTAGACACCAATATAAGCGAGACGCTTATGCACAGGTCAGATCTGAATCCCTGCAGTTAGAGAAGGGAGAGCATCACTTACAGTTAGAGAAGGGAGAAGAGGTGCCAGCTAAGGCCAATGAGAATTCACAAGAGTTTTCTAGATTCAGGAAGACATCCCCCACTTCCTCCAGGGTCTCAGAGTTGGGCCTGGGAATGAAGGGGAAGATAGGCCTCCCAATGTAATTTCAAAATGGCAAGGTGATTTTTTTTGGTATCTGCTGTAGACAGTGCTCTTTTGCCCCTTAGAACAGCCCTTCAGGGTAAGCAGTAACCCCATTCTACAAGTGGGCTTGAAGGAAACAGCCCACTAGGGAGAAACCAGAGAGCACTCGCAGAGTTCATGTTCCTGGCCACACAGCTCCCACGACACTTGTGCTTTCCTCGGTTACAGGCGATCCGGTTCATGCACACTGGACTCCGAGAAGGTCAAAACTCTGAGTCGTTGCTAGGAATGTATTAACATAACGCCATAACCTATCATAAGACCTTTAAAACAAACTGAAATGGGACTAGCCATGGCCAGAGGCTAGCCTTTTGATACACTCTTCATTAATGGTGCTTTTCCTGGTGTGTTTAGGTACAAATCGGATAAGCTATGCAGTTCAAGGGGCCCACGAGGGTGGCATTTTTGCACTTTGTATGTTGAGAGATGGCACGCTGGTGTCAGGAGGAGGGAAAGACCGGAGGCTCATTTCCTGGAATGGAAACTATCAAAAACTTCACAAGACAGAGGTAAACCCAATGTGGACCCTGAACCTGTTCACCTGATGCATCTGCTCATTATTTAAAATCTTTAACTCAGTGCTTTGGAAAAATAAATTAGATGAATTTTTATGGGGGCAACAATCTTAGGAAAATCATGGAGGCAGTTTCTGTACACATAAAACAAAGTAAGACTTCAGGCTACTCAACACTTCCTGTTTTGAACATCGTTTTAATAGATGCAATCTTCATTTTCCAAGGGACCCTTTCTCTTTTTTCCAATTCCATATGCTGCTTGCGTATAGCATCACTGTGAACCAGGTACATTGGCGCCTGATTTGTTCACAGCTCTCAGCTGAGAGCCAGCACACTTTCTCACATTTCCGGTCCTTTGCAGTTCATTTCACCACCTAAGAACCAGAAAGCAGGCTGTCTTCCCATGGGAGCCAAACTGAGACCCCTGGCATCCTCAGCCCCGCTGAGGTTTCTCCCTCTAGTTCAGGTTAGGAGCAGGCGGGTTGCAAAATTGGCATCAGTGTGAAGGGCAGCACTCCATCCCTAGCATGCGAAGGCATGTCGATTTCTGCAGCTTCTGAGTCACACTCCGCCATGTCTGTGGCACTGCTTGGGGTAGTCTGAAGTTGTGGTTCATGCTTCCTTGGTAGAGAAAGGCTTTCATTAACAGTCCCTTCCCTTGTAGCGCGAATTCTAATTGGTCTTAATAATAAAAACCTGGAGTCAGATATTGGGGGGTGAAAGCTGAAAGTTCAGAGAAGCAGAGCAGCCACCACTAGTTCTTACTGCTACGAACTCCTCGGACGGAATGGGGTGATCTGTCTCTACAAAACCTCAGACTGAATCCTGAGCTCCTGTCTCCTCCCGCCGTATATTCCTCTTTCCACCTCTTCTCATCTCTTCTCATCTCCACCTCCCTAGTCCTGGGATTAAACGTGTGATCCACCGCTTGGCTCCGTTTCTCTTTTAGACTGATTCAGTCTTGTGTAGCCCAGGGTGGCCTTGAACTCATCCATCTGCCTCTGTCTCCCTGAGTGCTGAGATTAAAGTGTGTGCCACCACCGCCTGGCCTTTATGACTAAGTAGTGTGACTAGCTCTGTACTCTTATCTTCAGGCAGGTTTATTTGCTACAGCACAAACAAAATATCACCACATTCCCTTTTCGTGATTATTTGATAGTATACCTTTATGTATTTTTATGTGAAAGAGTGTGTGATATATATATGATATGATATGATATGATATGATATGATATGATATGTGTGCATATGTGAATGCACACCCATGCACATAATTGTTGAGGCCAGACGATGTCAGGTGTCTTCTCTATAACTCTCTACCGTGAGTCCTTGAGACAGGGTCTCTCCGTGAACCTGGAGCCAGGTTGGCAGCTAGCAAGCCCCAGCCATCCTCCTGCCTCCACCTGTACCCGGTGCTGGAGCCATAGGTGTGCATAGCTGTGCCTGACTTTTTATATGGGTGTTGGAGATCTGCGTTCAGCGTTCTAGCTTTTGTCTTTTTCCCAGCTGGTATCTCCAGATGCTCATGAAGGTCTTGACCTTGGTGGGTTTTTTTATATATATACAGAGTCTTGCTACATAGTCTAGGATAGGATAACCTTAAGCTCATGTGTAGCATAGGCTAGCCTCAAACTCAGGGATATTCTTGTTTCAGCCTTCTGAGTTCTGGATATATATGTCAAAACATCATGGAATGCTTTAAAGACGTATAGTTTTTATTTGCCATGTATATTGTCAGGACTGACCGACCTATTCACACGTACCTGAAAAGGGGAGTGAGGATGGAGGAAAGAAATAGACAAGAGACAGAAGATAGAGTCGGGAGCGCTTCCAGTGAACACTGTAACAGCCCATATTTATTTCTCATAGCCCCTATATACCCCTATCAAAAGGGGGCAACAAAAGACTTCCTTACCATGATACAAGGAACAAGCAAGAGTAATTACTTCCTTACATCTCAAAAATAACCTCGTAACCACACCCTAAGTCAAACATCAGATCTGGCCTTTGAGGAGCAAAGCGACCCGTGGCCACACCTTTGTCCAAACATCCTGTTACTTGTTCTTGTGAAACAAGAAAGGGTTTGAACTCTCTGACCTTTTGTCAAGATGGAACGGAGAAAAAACTGTGGGCTCTCGCAGTATATCTCAGTAAGACTCAACACTCCAGATGCAGAGGCAGAGGTAGGAGAACTTCTGTGAGTTTGAGGTCAACCTGATGATCCACATAGAGAGTTCCAGGACAGCCAGGACCATGTAGAAAGACCCTGCCTTGTTTGAATGCTCACCTTAATAGACCTGGATGGAGGTGGGTGGTCCTTGGACTTCCCACAGGGCAGGGAACCCTGATTGCTCTTCGGGCTGATGAGGGAGGGGGACTTGATTGGGGGAGGGGGAGGGAAATGGGAGGCGGGGAGGAGGCAGAAATCTTTAATAAATAAATTAATTAATTAATTAAATAGAAAAAAAAAGAAAGACCCTGCCTCAAAACATACAACAACAAAACAAAACAAAAAGGAGGTGGAGAAATGCAGAAGACCCAGGTTAAATTCTCAATACGTGCATGGCCACTCACAACCATCTGTAGTCTAGTCTGAGAGAATCTGGCATCCTCTTTCAGCTTCCATGGGCACTACACACATGTGGTACACATACATACATACAGACAAACATTCATATATATAATAAACTAAGTAAATATTTGAATGAAAGGAAAGAAAGAATATGTGAATAGGTATATTATTATGTGAGATTGATATGAGAGAAAGCACTTTGTAAATAACAAATGAGGTGAGACTGTGTATTGTCAACTGGCAAGTTACTCATTATGTTATAATGCCTTTGCCTCCCATGCTGGGATTAAAGGTGTGCACCACCACACCCAACTACTCTATTTTTTTAAAGGACTTTCTCTATCCTTTTTCTTTTCTCTCCCAAGGCTACATATATTTTTAAAAACATTAAACTATTTAGAGGTTTGGTTTTTTTTTTAAATCTGAATCTGTCTTTACTATATCTCTTTCTTTTTCTGAGCACATGAGTCTTTAATCTGCTAAGCAATATGGCTACGGTTAAAGCTGTGGCTTTGGTGGCTGGCTCTACTTCATTCCTTAGCTTTTCGAGAATCTAGCTTCATGGCAGGGGTACTGGCAGTAGCCATATTTTTTGCCACAACTCTGTAGAGTTTCTAGGTTCATGCTACTACCAAGAAGCCTGATGCTGGCTGCACAGAAACAGCATTTAAGTGTTTGGTGGCAGAGGTTGTTAAAGGAGCTGCAAGGTTTTGGCTGCTATTGCTGAGTCAGGAGGTCCTTCTTAAAGGAGCCATACCTCTGCTTGCTGCCAGCAAACAGAGCCTACCAGAGAAAAGATGGTTACAGCTTAACTCTGTTCTTGTCTGTCTAGAATCCTTTTTTCTTAGTTTTCTCAGGCTTTATGTGGAAATTCTTGCCAAATGTTTGGTTGCTGTTTATAGAAGTTTCTGTCCCGCCTGGTCCTATAGCTATTTAGTCCCAATGAAACACACGGAGCCTTATTTTAATTATAAACTGTTTGGTCTATTAGCTCAGGCTTATTATTAAGTAGCTCTTACAACTTAAAATAACATATAATTCTTGTCTATGTTTAGCCATGTGGCTTGGTACCTTTCCTCAGTACAGCATTCTTATCTTGCTTCCTCTGCATCTGGCTGATGACTGCATCTGTACCTATTCTCTTCCCAGAATTCTCTTAGTCTGGTTGTCCTGCCTAAACTTCCTGCCTGACTATTGGCAAATCAGCATTTCATTAAACCAATACAAGTAACAAATCTTTACAGTGTACAAGAGCATTTCCCACAACAACTAATTCATTTGGAGATTTGCTAAGATCTAAGAACACATCTTTGGACAGGCTTGCCCAACTTATCACTGCAAGGAAATTTAGAAGTGTAATGGTTTAAGTAAAATGCTGCAGGTCCCCAAGTGGAGGCAGTGGGCAGCGGGCCATGAGACCACACCGCAGGTCCCCAAGCTGCAGCAGGCAGTGGACAGCGGGTCCCAAGATCAAGGCAGGCCATGAAGACAGCCAGGCCCCAGGCAGGAAGTTGCATAGATGATGAAAGACAGAGACAGATAGGCACACCATGCAGAGTGAGGTTGGTTATTTATTTAGTGGGTTATGGAAGGGGAGAAGAGCAGAGAGAAAGGCAGAGAGAGACAGAGTCAGAGACAGAGGGGGAAGGGGAGAAGTGGGGAGAAGGGAGAGACAGAAGCTGAGAGTGGGGGGAAGGGACTCAGGCTAGATGCTGAAGATCGGGGGAGGGGGTAGGCATGTCTTGTTGCTTAAAGGGACAAGACAGACCATTACAAGAAGACCTGGGTAAGTCATCTAGTTTAATTCCTGTTCTTTAGTTGAGCAGTGCCCTAAAGTTTTACAGAACTCTGAGTCCTGGGATCAGACTGAGACCTGTGGGAACAGGGTCACCACATTGTTCTGAGAAGCTCTGTGCTTGTCTGTCTTACTGAACGGTTGGGTGTGGTTCCATCCTCAGTGTTACTCTGTCAGTGTTCACCATTAAAGAACCATGCTTGACAGTCACCAGCATGTTCTGGACTCCAAGTCTTCTGGACAAAGGAGTTTAGATATGCCTAAAAAATCTTCAGCAACCCAGTTGTGAAGACCAGTTCTGCACAGATGTCACTACGTGTCTGAATTAGACACTGCCTTTCTAGGTCTTTCCTTCAAATTCTTTGTTTTAGGTTCTTCATTGGGGGTCGCTTTCCTTGACATTGGTTTTTCTGTTCCTGATATCTTTCCCTTCGATCATTGCTTGTGCCTCAGTGTAGATAAGTCGCCACCATCTTCTGGCATTTGAAGTTCTTGCTCACACTCATGCCGTCCCATCTCAGAGGACAGTAAAGCTGAGGCACCAGGACAAGACATCACACATGCTGAGTTCAATCCTATAGCACCCGCACCAAAAATAAAAGCATGAGTTCTTTGTAGTAAGATTCGATCAGCATTTGAGGGGATGTGCCGTGCATTGCTAGTCATGGATATTCTTGGCATTCTTATTTTAAACTATAAAGAAGGTACCGGAACCAATTCTGGCATCTCAGAAGATATCTCTCACCACGCAGCTCTTCCACTTCACAGAATGTCATCCCTTCCCTTCTTTATAACTTTTCTTTAAAAAAAAAAAAGCTTCAGATTTGAATTGTGTGTGTGTGTGTGTGTGTGTGTGTGTGTGTGTGTGAATGGGGAGGCTAGGTGTCAACTTTTGGTGCCATTCCTCAAGAGCCATCCACTTTATTCTTTGAGACAGCATTTCACCGAGCTCTGGCGCTTGCCCACTCATCTGGGATTTATCCACTTCTATCTTCTCAGTGCTGGATGGCCTAGAACTCACTATCTACACCAAGCTGGTTTCAGACCCACAGAGACCTGCTCGCCTCTGCCTCCCCAGGGTTGTATTAAAGGTCATGGTGCCCTGATGCCCTGCTAAGACTGTATCCTTGCTGATTCATTTAAGATAGTTAAAATGTTTATAGTTTAAAAAGTAAAGTACTTGCCTAGATACATGAAGTCCCAGGTCCACCTCTAACACCACTAACAGGCAAACACACATGTGTGCATTCTCATTCTCTCTCTCTCACACACACACACACACATATGTGTGCATATTCTCTCTCACACACATACACACACAAACGCACACAGGTTTAGAGTTTTGATCACTTGCTAAACAGCTAGCTGTGATATTTATACAACTGAGTTTCTCTTCTGGGCACATATATATATAACTGTCATTAAAAGTTAACATGCAACACAATTTTTGTTTGTTTGTTTTCAAGACAGACTTTCTCTATGGAGTTTTGGCTGTCCTGGAACTCACTCTGTAGACTAGGCTGGATTCGAACTCAGAGATCCTCTGCCTCTGCTTCCCTGAGTGTTGGGATTAAAGGCATGTGTCGCCACTACTACCGGGCATCACAAATATTTGTTTGTTTGTTTGTCTTTTTCCTTTTAGAGACAAGGTTTCTCTGTAGCTTTTTTTTGTTTTGTTTTGTTTTTTTTTTGTTTTTCGAGACAGGGTTTCTCTGTGGCTTTGGAGCCTGTCCTGGAACTAGCTCTGTAGACCAGGCTGGTCTCGAACTCACAGTGATCCGCCTGCCTCTGCCTCCCGAGTGCTGGGATTAAAGGCGTGCGCCACCATCGCCCGGCTCTCTCTGTAGCTTTTTGGAGCCTGTCCTGGAACTCTATAGAGACCAGGCTGACCTCAAACTCACAGAGATCCGCCTGCCTCTGCCTCCTGAGTGCTGGGATTAAAGGCGTGCACCACCACTGCCCAGCATCACAAATATTTTTAATGCCTGAGATAAATGCTGGTGCACATCTATAATCCTGGCTCTTGGGAGAGATTGAATCAGGAAGATTACCTTGAGTTTGAGGCCAGCCTGGGTTGCATAATAAATTCAAGGCCAGCCTGAACTACACAGTGAAACCTCTCAAAAGAAAAAAAAAGTCAATTGTATGAAATCTTAAATCTTTGTTTCCATGTTACTCTTTACCATACAGATTCCTGAGCAGTTTGGCCCGATACGGACAGTGGCTGAGGGAAAGGGCAATGCCATCTTGATAGGCACAACTAGAAACTTTGTCCTGCAAGGCACTTTGTCAGGGGACTTCACACCTATCACTCAGGTATTGTCAGCTTGGGAAATGCCAAACTCCTACACCCTGCCATTAATGCAGATGTCTGTGAGCATGGGAAGGGTGGCTGGCCCCGGAGTTTCCCAGTGGGATGACCTTCTACTTCAGAGCTGTACTTTGTGTCGTGATTAAGCTGGGGAGGAAGAAGCTGATGAGACCATCTTTTAGACCTGATGTTGGCTCCTCTGTGACCGTGGGATCTCAGAGTTCCTGTGTCTTGGCTCTTTTGTAGGGTCACACTGATGAACTCTGGGGGCTGGCCATCCATGCCTCCAAACCTCAGTTCTTGACCTGTGGACATGACAAACATGCCACTCTCTGGGATGCTGTTGGTCACCGGCCTGTCTGGGACAAAATCATAGAGGTAAACGTGCATGCTCCCTTCCTGGTTTCCTTATAAAAACTCACCTGGGATGGATTTGTGCATGAAATTAACAGTGATAAGGAGTTGTTTAAGAGCGATGTTTTACCTTTTAATAATCGCCTTCTTTTTAAGGATACCTCGTGTTCTCACCCATATCGTTCTGCTTCACCATTGAGCTTCCTCAACAGCAAGTTAGCGTTTCCAAGCAGGTGGTCAGAATTCCTGAGAGGGGCTTTAGCTGACCCAGGTGCTGAGGAAGCCTGGTGAAGAGCCAGTGTTCTGTGATGGCAAATCTAACAGAGCTGTGAGCCACACAGAGGACACGGTGTCACTTACCCCTCTGTGGAGTTTGGTGGCCGAGATAAAGCACTCGCACTGAACTTTGTGGGGGAAACAGATTTCTTATGAGAGTTTCCCGTCCCCTCCCCAGTGGAGACCATGCCTGTGCTGCTGGCTCGTCAGGCTGTGAATGTGTCCTATCATCCTTCATTCCCACAGATCTTCTGCGGGTTGAAGAATTTTAGTTTTGCTCTGACTGTTCACCAGGAAAGTGGAGAACAGAGAGGCTGAGTTGCTTGTCAAGGTCACTAAGTTAGTAAGTGGGGGATGGCTCCGTGGTTAAGTGCACCCCCTGCTCTGCAGAGGACTGTGTTTAGTTCCCAGCCGCCACAGGCCCACTCACAACCATCTGGAACTCCAGTTCCAGGGGATCTGACACCTTGATCTGGCCTTTGGGGGCATCAGGATATGCTTATATACATGCAGACAAAACACTTCCAATCATCATCATCATAATAATAATAATAATAATAATAATAAGTGGCTAATTGCCCAGCTCAGACTGACTCCTAAACCCAGGCTGTGTTCTATCACACTGTAGTGAATCACAGGCAGCCTCCATTGATTACTTGTCTCCTGGTAACTCACACACCCATATAAGGAAATGGCCTTCTTGCAGTGCCCGGGATTGTGCATTTATTCCTGAAAAGCTGCTGGTATTTGCAAGGGCCTGGGCCTGGGTCTGGCCCCGTCACAGGGTGCTGCTCACTGCCCCAGCTGAGCCCCAGGGTTGAGGGTCTGAAGGGTAGGCATTCCCACTGCATCGAGGGAGGGCAGCCCTCCTGCAGTCCCATGAGCATGGCCACCAACTGAAAACCCTGACCCCCCACCTCCCTGCCCTCACCAGGCAGTGAACTAATTGCGCTGGCCTAACATAACTTTGGGACCAGGGCTGGAACCCACAGCCCTGCAGTGTCCTTGACCCTCTGCCCACCATCCCCGATGGATAAAGAACCCTTAGCTTCTCCACCTCCATATGAAAAGAGTTGTGTGGTTCAGGAGAGCTGTTTTATAGAAACAGCTTGTTGGGGAGCGGGTCAAGGGACCCCGAGTTCTGTTTGCAGTGTCAGCAGCACCAGTTTAGTGGGGACAACCACTTTGGAATCAGCTGAAGATGGTGTGACTGGTATCGAGTCTGTCTGCTCTGTGGTTTCAGTTGATCTGGTAGCACCTCTGTGTCTCCGATGTCCACACCTACCCTGGTGATGGCTGGTGATGGTGTTCCCAGATAGATGAAGTCCACTATTTGGCCAACTTTCCGCTGAGCCCGGGGGTCAGTGATGGCCCAGAAGAAGAGCACTTATCTGTCTGCCTTTTGTGACTCCTGTAGATAGGACAGACTATAAGACGACAGAGAGATTCACCCAGGACAGGCCTGCACCCGGATCCCAGTGCATTTCCTCTGGGGAGCAAGGAGGCTTTTCAGACAGAGCTGGGTAGCCGGGGAAGCAAGCTGCATGGGTGGGTTTTGTGCTGTCCTGCTGTGTCTGGCTGTCTATTTACACTTCCTTTAAAATATTTTAGGATCCAGCTCAGTCTTCTGGTTTTCATCCTTCAGGGTCTGTGGTTGCGGTCGGGACACTGACTGGGAGGTAAGCCCCGCCCCCACTCCACCCCTCGCACAGCCTGTGCTGTCAGAGTCCCGGAGAGCAGCTAGAAGTCTGAGCCTCCCCAGAGGCCTGGCAGGTGCAAGCCAGCTTTGGCTGCATCTTTTCTGTTCCGGTCATTTACTGAGAATTAAATCAAAACTCAAAAAGTGAAACTGAGCCCTTCCCATTTGAAACCTTGAGGAAAGCCTCCCCAGCTCCACCCCCACCCTACTCCATCTGCCTCTAACTCCAGAGAGCTCCTGAGAGCCTGCTCAAGAGTAGTGGTTCTCAACCTGGGGGCCGCGACCCCTGAACTCTTTGGAAGATACAGATATTTACATTATTACTCATAACAGCAGCAATATTACACTTATGAAGTAGCAACAGAATGATTTTATGGTTGAGGTTGTGAGGAACTGTATTAAAGGGTCACAGCATTAGGAAGGTTGAGAACCACTGATCCAGAGCCTGTGGAGAAATGGGCAAGAAAACATTCCAAAGCACCGAGGAGCGAAGCCTGCTTTCCCAGCTAGAGAAGCTTTCAACGCTGTAGAAAGTGCCCAGATCCTGGGCCTAGCGTCCAGACTCAGCTCCTCTGACACCCTAGGCAGTAGATCTGTGCTCACTCCTGGCTTCCCCATGAGCAGCAGTGCATCTATGGGCCACGTGTATAAACTCTCTGACTGTCATTCTGATCTGTAAGTTATGGTAAAGCCACCAACACCGGTGACTGAAAGAGCCGTGTACATAGGGACATCTCCTGAGCTGGCTAGCGGGTGATGGCGGTGGCTGGAATTATTGTTGTTTGGCAGGGTTTGGCTGTGTTTCTGTTTTGTTTGACTCAGTAGAGTCTGCCCTCAGGGATGTGGTCCAAGGCCCCTGCTGGATGTCTAAAGATGTCATTTTACAGAACCTCTTATAACCTAGCTCCTTCCTCTCATCCACGCCCGTGATACAACTTCACAGCGTAATGCGGCTCACGTGAGCGGTGAACGACAGTGACCAATAATCAGATGGATCTGTTGAGACTGTAGAGGTTCTGTGCACATGGTTTTGTCTCAAAGGGTCTAGCTATGGTGGGCCCACCCTCCCCGCATGATGGAATAAAATGATTCGGTTCCTCACAGGGAAGAAATGAAGCGAATAGTGTCCTCAGAACAGATACAATGTAAAACTTACAATTCTTTTTCCGAAATTTTCCACTCAATGTTTTCAAGCCTGCGGTTGAAAAGGAGGATAAAATCATTGAGAGCAAAACCCTGCATGAGGAAGACTGAGTCTGTTATAGCCCCAGCTGTATAGTCTTAGATGTTCCCGCCCATCGTCCTTTCCTAAAAGCATACTACTCTGATTTTGTTTTTATACCTGTGGGTTTATAAAGACAACTACTCACACGTCATAGCAAAGGTGTCTTGAGAGTCCTTCTGCAGAATGCTTGCAGGGAAGGGACTGGAGAGATGGCTCAACAGTTAGAGCCCACATCAGGCAGCTCACAGCCATCTGTAACTCCATCTCCAGGGGGATCTGGCACCCTCTGCTGGTCCTTCCTGGTACTACATTTGTGTATAAAAACCCCCGCACACAGGGACCCTCTTTGAGACATCAGAGCTTTAATTCAGTAGGCCCTTCCCTCTGACTGGCTGGCAACCCGGCAGACATCGCCATCACTTAGCTACCGACAGGGAGGTGTGACAACGTTCAGAATGAAGTATCCTAGGATGGAGTAGATGACACCTGCGACCTAATCCTACACTCTGTCTTCTCCTCACACATCTTTGATCCCAGGACCAAATACTCAGCTAAAAGCAACGTACAGGTTTCCTGAAGGCCCCCTGGGTACCCAGATAGTTAGATCCCGAACATAGACAGGACAGCAGGATCTCTGCATCTGTCATCCAGGTCTGAAACCACAGCAGCCAGACCACAGCCAAGGGCCTGGGAGCTCCATCATTCTGATGCTTAACGCACCTTGTTTCCCGCTCCCTGGCCTTAGGAGAAGCTCTGATTAATCCTGGCATAGTGGGGAGCATCGGGGGTCGAACTGTTGTACCCCTCAACTCTCTACCCACATTCTGGGGTCCCCCACCTCATCCTGGGCCAGAGCTCTGGGGCAGCCACCTCGTGTTCTTGGCTCTCTGCTGCACCTCTGACCACAGGCCCTGGTGCCAGTTTTTGCTCGTCTTCCTGCCCAAGGCAGAGCAAACAAGGTCTCGAGAGAGCCTTCCGTGCTAAGTTCTGAAGGGCTTCTGGTGGTTGTCAGTGTGTCGCTCCTTTCCCAAGGGAAGGCTGGCGTGGAGCGAATTTCCTCGAGTGAGAGCTGAGTGCATTTGCAAAGCCCTGCGATTAACAGGCTCGTGCTGTTGGGACAGCCTTGCGTTTTTACGGATACCTCACTGTGTGTCTCATGTTTACCACAGGTGGTTTGTGTTCGACACGGAAACAAAGGACTTGGTCACCGTCCACACAGACGGAAACGAGCAGCTGTCGGTGATGCGTTATTCACCAGGTCAGATACAACTTTCACTTCTCACAGACAATGCCGCTCTGCACAAGAGACAAGTTGACAACTCCTCCAAGGGGACTTAGCTTAAGCATGCATATAGCTGTGTTTGTAGGGCAGCTGTGTTTAAATTTTATATGAAAAAAATCTCTATCTCTCTGTTCTCTCTCTCCCTCTCCTCATCTCCCTCCCCTTGTTAATCTGCCCCCCATACACACTTTAATTTTTTGAAACAGGGTTTTTCTGTGTAGCCTCATTTGTCCTGGAACTCACTTTGTAGAACCAGACTGACATTGATCTCATAGAAATCCTCCTGCTTCTGCCTCCCTAGTGCTGGGATTAAAGGCATGCACCACCACCACCTGGCTTATGTTACAGAAAATCTCAGAATTAGACAGAGTGTTAGGGTGAGGCCCCCACCCTATCACCAGGCTTTGAAGTGATCACTCTCCTGCCTTCATGTCCTTCCAAGATGTGTGCCATTTACCCAGTACAAATGTGTAGTTCAGAGGTTCATGGGGGCTGGGGAGATGGCTCGGTCCATAAAGCATGGGCCATGCAAGCATGAGTCCAGATGTTCAATTTCCCAGACGTGTCTGGTATTTATTCTTCTAGATATTATGATTGTGGATGAAATTTTTCTGAATTTTATTTTCAGATGGTTACTAGTATATTGAAATAAAATTGAATTTTGCATATGGCTCTTTTATATAGGTTCCCTTTTCTAAACTCTCTAATCAGTTTTAAAGAGGTGGGGTATCATATGTATATGTATGTATGTATGTGTGGTTTCTATATATACATGTGTGGTTTGTATGTATTTGTGTGCATGGTTTGTGTATATATGTGTGGTGTGTGTAGTTTGTGTATCATATATGTATGTGTGTCTGTACGTGTGTGTGGTTTGTATATATGTGTATGTGTGTATGGATAGTGTGTGTATGTGTTGTGTTTGTGTGTGGAATGTGTGTGTATGCACATGTGTGGTCTATGAATGTGTGTTTGATTTATGTGTGTGTGTGTGTATAATTCTTCAGGATTTTTCTTATACAGTGTGATATCATCTGTAAATAAGTTTACCTTCTCTTGGATCTAGATGCTTTACTTCTCCTTCACTGCATAGCTGGTTCCTCCAGTAAAATGTTGACAAGGTTGGCCAGGGTGGCTCTCTTGTTTTTCTCTCAGTCTTTCATCTTTAGGGACAGAGATACCGTTTGTAGGGAAAGCATTCTCTTCTGTCCTGATTGCTCTCAGCATAAGAAGTGCTGAGATTTGTCAAATGCTTTTCTACTTATGGAGAATGTAAGAAAAAAAATGAGTTGGGCATGGTGGTGCACATCTTTAATACCCCAGCACATGGGATACAGAGGCAGGAGATTCTCTGAATTCAAGGCCAGTCTGATCTACAAAGAGAGTTCCAGAACATCCAGGGCTATACAGTGAGACCTTGTCTTGAAAAACAAACAAACATGGAGTATAGGCAGAGTTTTCTTGTCCTGGCATCAGTTTCCCAAATAACCAACACTGAGACTTAATATTACTTATAAATGCTCAACCAATAGCTCAGGCTTATTACTAGCTAACTCTTACATTTTAAATTAACTCATATTCCTTGTTTATGCTCTGCCATGTGATGGTACCTTTATTAGCATGGCATGTTCATCTCCTGCTCACTCTGCATCTGGTTGGTGACTCCTGACTCAGCCCTTCCTTTTTCTATCACTCTCAGTTTGGCTTTCCTACCTAACTTTATCCTATTCAGTGATTGGCCAATATAAGAGAGCATTGTCCTGCAACCTGTCTTCCTCAAAAGTTGCTCATGTGAGCGAGCCTGTGTTTCCATTTCTTCTCTGTTATCCCAATGGCAGTCCCTGGAGCTTTCCTCTGGCTAATACTGCCTTCCCCCAAGTCACAAACTGCCCACTGCATGTGAGCACCTGGGCCAGCCAGCCATCTGGAGTCAGTGCTCTCTGTCAACCCAGTGGTTTTGACAAATCAGGCAGCACACTACTGAGAAGCTCCACTAAAAGCAGGTGCCCATGTGTTCTCTGACAGAGGAGTGTGGGAGAGAAAAGATGCCACTAATGTCTAGAAGGTCGCAGAGAAGCCCAGGAGCAGCACCTGGGCAGTGGACAATGACTTTGGGGAGTGGCTGTCCTAGTCAGTGTTATTGCTGTGAAGAGACGCCATGACCAATGCACCGCTTAGATGAGAAAGCATTTAATTGGCTGGCTTACAGTGTTAGCGGTTTAGTCCATTACCATCACGGTAGGGAGCGTGGCACGCAGGCAGCACTGGAGCAATACTGAGAGCTACATCCTGATTTATAGGTAAGAGAGAGACTAGACTGACTGGCTAGGTCTGACATGAGCTTTTTGAAACCTCAAACTATCCCCAATGACACACTTTCTCCAACAAGACCACACTTCCTAATCCTAATCCTTTCAAGTAGTGTCAAACCCTAGTCACTAAGCACTGAAATCTATGAGTTGATGTGAGCCATTCTTTGTTTGTTTGGTTGGTTGGTTTTTTTTAATATTTATTTATTTATTTATTTATTTATTTATTTATTTATTTATTTATTATGCATACAATATTCTGTCTGTGTGTATGTCTGCAGGCCAGAAGAGGGCACCAGACCTCATTACAGATGGTTGTGAGCCACCATGTGGTTCCTGGGAATTGAACTCAGGACCTTTGGAAGAGCAGGCAATGCTCTTAACCTCTGAGCCATCTCTCCAGCCCTGTTTGTTTGTTTTTTGAGACAGTCTTTGTATAGACTCACTTTGTATGGAACTCACTCTGTAGACCAGGCTGGCCTCAAACTCATAGAGATCCACCTGCCCACTGCCTCCTGAGTGTGGGGATTAAAAGTGTGTGCCACCACCACCCGGCTTAATTCAAACCACCACAGTGGCCTCAGCTCCCAGAACTGACATTGGAACCCAGGCAGCCATGAAACACATGACAGGTGAAGGTGCTTACTGCTAAGCCTGGCCGTCTGAGTTGGATCCCTAGGGAGCAAACTAACTCCCTATGAATTGTCTTCTGATCTCTACTCATGCAGTGTGGCATGTGCACACACACACACATGTATGCATGCACACACATACACACATGTGCACACACATACACCCTGGGCCACTATGCTTCTAATCTTAAAATATGGGATTGGCAACCCCTGCCTCCTAATGTTTATTCAAGTTCCTGTGGGAAGAGTTTAGACAACACTGGCCCACAGCCACTGCTTGGAAAGTGGTAGTTACTGTGGTTGTCAGCGTAGAGCGCTGTGGTCATGACCAGATGGGTGTCAGGACAGGGACACTGGATCTTCTGACGTTCCCTGGCCCTGTTTGGAGCCAGCAGTGTGGTGCTCTGCCCAGGATCCCAGCCTCTGTAGTATGCTTCCTTTCCCCCTCTCCAGCAAATATGTTTGCCCCCTCCCTTTGGGCTTCCTGACTGCTTAGGCTGCTTCAATCTTGCCCTCCTCCCCATTTTGCTAGAGCATCCTAAAATACCATTTTCTGGTGGTAGCAGTCCATGCCACCCTGTGTTATCCTCCTATGGGGAGAGAACTGGCCTTCCGGGCAAAGCGATGGTGTGTGCCAGTGGTGCCAGGGACTTCCTAGTGAGCCTAGGACTTCAGGGCAGCCTTCACGTGTGTGTAAGAAAATGGCTCCCAAAGGGAGTGGCACCAGTAGGAGGCGTGGCCTGTTGGAGTAGGTGTGGCCTTATTGAAGGAAGTGTGTCACTGTGGGGATGGGCTTTGAAGTTCCTATGAGGCAGTTCACTTCCTGTTGCCTGCCAATCAAGATGTAGGACTATCAGCTCCAGCACCATGTCCCACCAGGACCATAATGGGCCGAACCTTTGAAACTGTAAGCCACCTCATTAAATGCTTTCCTTTGTAAGAGTTGCTGTGGTCATGGTGTCTCTTCACAGCGACAGAAACCCCAACTAAGGCAGCATGCTCTGTGGGCAGGGATGGATGATCAGTTAGAACAGGACTTGCCTGCAGGCTGGCTGGCTGGAGGAACCCATCATCCCTCACCCCTTCCTTAGCTCCCTCTCAACCACTTGGGGTCACTACTCTGCTGTTGTTCCCTTGTCTTTCCTGCTGGCCCTGCTCAGGACACGCTGGCATTTCTGGACTAGTCTCCAGATCCTGTTTCTTCCTGGTGGGCCTTAGGGTCTCCCCCATCATCAACTTTGGCTGCTTGTTGGCCGGCTACAGGGAGGACTCTGCCACCCTTACCGAAAGCTCCTTGCCTGAACTTTCAGCACCAGCCCTGCAGCCCAGCATCCTAGGCTTCCTTGACACAGGCAGTGAACCCACTGAGGTGGAGCCTCGGGAAGATACAAGGACTCCTTCTAGGGCCCAGACCCTAAGAGGAAGGCTGTGGCTCCAGAGGCCCAGTCTCAGACAGCCGGGGCTAAAAAACACCCTGTAAAGGTAGAGAAGAGGACAGCCAGGGAAGGGTTTCATACAATTTATAGGATTATATTTCAGGGGCCAGAGAGAGCTCAGTGTTTAAGAGCACTAGCTGCTCTTGCAAAGGATCTGAGCTCAGTTCCCAGCACCAACATGGCAATTTATAACTACCTGTAACTCCAGTTCCAAGGGTTCTGACGTCCCCTTCTGGCTTCCTTAGGTACTGCATGTACATGGGGCACATACCTACATTCATGTGGACAAAATATACACACACATAAAATAAAAATAAAGATTTCAAATTGTATTTTAAAAGTTTGAAAAAAAGGATTTTATAAACATTTACCAGACTCTATACTTATACACTTATTCAAACAAGAACTTTGAAAGCTTTATAGGATGCATTGAAAAGCAATGTATTTCCCTTTGAATAGTACGTTAATTGGGCTGCTTGGTTCAGCTCTGTGGTGGCAAGTGCCCTTTTCTCTTGTGATGAATAACACAGTGGCTTCACATTCGTAATCTGTCCTGTTTCTGCAGATGGGAATTTCTTAGCAATAGGCTCTCACGACAACTGCATCTACATTTACGGAGTTGGCGACAACGGGAGGAGATACACAAGAGTCGGCAAGTGCTCTGTACGTTTTTTCTGTTTCCTGGGGGCGCTTACGTGGTCATTTCATGACGGTGGCGTGGTGTCTGCCCCGTCCAGAAAGGCACGAGGGACTTACCCAATGTCCCCCCCCTCCCCCCCCCGCCAGGGCCATTCCAGCTTCATCACCCACCTCGACTGGTCCGTGAACTCACAGTTCCTGGTGTCCAATTCCGGGGACTACGAAATTCTTTACTGTGAGTAGCGGGCAGCAGGGTTGTCTGGGTTTGGATGACTCAGGACACTCACTCTGAGACCCCCACAGGCCTGTGTGGGATGAGGCCCTCACCATCCCTCAGTGTCCTCTGTGAGGTGGGGCCTGACATTGGATTGGGTTGATTGGGAGGGATCTTGTTCCCCACCCTGGGGAAGAGGTGAGCCCCGTGTGGAGGTTTTGGAGGTGGGTGAATGTCACAGTATGGCTGGCCTTGGTGAAAGTACCCTCCCAAGCAGGCAGAGACCATGAAGTCCCCCCACTTGAGTGGATAAAAGCCCCGGGGCCCTATTCCTTTTCTTCAAGCCTTTCTTAGGCTGGTCCCTGTGCTTAGTCAGTTCCTGGGAGGAGGAAGGATGCCAACAGCCTTTGCTCTGAGCAAAATGGAGGGGGCAGAGATGTGACAGTGTGCAGGTCTCCACCGTAGAACGTTCCTTCGAATGCACACTGCTGTTTGCCCACACTGTCTCATGATCCACAGTGATTTCTGTCACTTTCAGGCTTGTTCCCTTTTATGAATAAAGAAGTTAGGGTTCAGATGCAGGTGAGGGGCCTACAGCCAGGGGTAGAGAGGAAATTACTCCCCTGGGCCTGTCGCCTGCTTGGTAAGGAGCCTGGGAAAGTCAGAGAAGAGAGGCAGCCAGTTCCAGGAGGGAGCCCTTCCTCCACGGGTCCCGCCTCACACGGGTGCACAAGCAGGCAGTTGCTTGGGGGAATGGGCCTGAATCTAGAACCTACCCAGACAGATGAGCCTGGAGGCCTTGGCACCTGCTGAGACTGGTTTCCATGAACTTCCACCCTTGCCTCAGAGCTGAAGAGGCTAAGAGATGCGCGTGAGCATGTGCATGCATGTGTGTGCGTGTGTGTGTGGTGTGTGTCTGTCTGTGTGTGGTGTGTGTGTGTACATGCTGGAAGAGGGCTGAACAGTCCAGAAGCAAGGCAGGGTTCAAGCCTGCCATGAGGACACTGCCACGAGGTGGCTGGGGACCAGAGACTGGCCACAGATGGGAGAAGCCATGCTGGTGGTGGGGAGCAAAAGAGGGTGTCTCCGAGAAGGACACTGAACCCTGAAAGGCAGCCTCTCCTAAAGCCCAGATTTGCGCTCCTTCCCTGGCAAACTGACAGCTGTGCACCACTGCTCCCATGGCTGGGAGGAGGTTCTTCCCAGATGGGACGTGGCTCCGAGGACCCTGCTTGGCCCCAGGGAGGGTGGAGGCCCTTGGCTGAAAAGTCACAAGGCTATTTGCTTCTTCCAGGGGTCCCGTCTGCCTGTAAGCAAGTTGTGAGTGTGGAAACCACAAGGGACATTGAGTGGGCCACCTACACCTGCACCTTGGGATTCCATGTCTTTGGTAAGGGTCCACAGATGTCATTGGCTTTGAACATGGAAAATGTGTTCTAATGTATGAGATCACACCACCTCAAATCTTTCATTAAGAATTTATGTATTTTTAATTGTTTATGGGTATGAGTGTTTTGTCTGCATGCATGACTATGCACCATGTGTGTGCAGTGATGGTGGAAGCCAGAAGAGGGCGTCAGATCCCCTTGGTACTAGAGTTACTGATAGTCGTTAGCAGCCATGTAGGAATCGAACCCAGGCCCTGAGCCACTGAGCCATCGGTCCAGCCTCACCACCTTCAGTCTTGTCATGGGCTCTGCCTCTGCTTGGGGCCATGATACACACTCTCCTCATCTCCCAGGCTCAGGCTGTGTGAGAAGGATGAGGGAGGAATGGACCCAAAAGCACAGTCTGGTCCTCCCACAGTGATTTCATGGATGTTGTACCTATGTGAACCATGTAACACTTGATTCATTTGCCACTTGTTAGGATTATTATATTCTTTGATCCTTAGCCTAAAATTTTCACTTCCTTCAAAACTCATCTTAGCCTAAAATAAGTCACTACAATCTGAGAAGCTAGAAGCCAGCAGGCTGATAGAACTTCGTAAGTCCCTTCAGTGTGGCTACTCTGTTTTCTGGTGTTGAATGTCAAGCCCTCTAGGTTCACACCAGGGCTGTTTGCTGGTGTGCAATCAGCCCCCTCATATGTAAAGTTTTCAACCAAAAGTCTCTCCCTGGAAACAGTGTCCCTACCATCCAGGTACCCCTGCAATCTCAAGAACCTACAACGGAAAACCACCTCTTCATAACCAGGGCAGTTGGTACTCTGCCATTGCACCCAGACGGGCCCCGATGGAGGCAGGTAGCTCAGCAAAGCTGTAGGGAACAATGCAGAGCTTCTCAAGGCTGGCCCAGGCTAGACTGGACCAGGAAGCAGAGAGAAGCAGGAGCTGGAAATGAGCATCCTCCTGGGCCTTGATTCTAGAGCCCAGGCTGAAGGTGGTTTTCTTTTTGTGACGTGCTGGTGACCAGGTCCTGTGTGTTGTGGGTCGGGGGTTTCCAGTGTTATCTGTGCTCTGTTTCAGGAGTGTGGCCAGAGGGCTCTGACGGAACAGACATCAACGCCATCTGCCGAGCCCACGAGAAAAAACTCCTGTGCACAGGCGATGACTTTGGCAAAGTGCACCTCTTCTCCTACCCTTGCTCACAGTTCAGGGTAAGGCTTAGCCACTCACACTCTTCCTCAACAGGGCTTGCACTGTGCTCTGACCTGTTGGAAATGAACTGTGGGTAAGGGCTGCCAGCATGACTCTACTAATTTGCTGCCTGAGCACATCTGGGGTTCCCCTCTGCCCTCAGAGCAACCTCAACCCAGATGTGGCCACAAAGCTCTCTATATCTGGTATGTCTACTTCTGCAGCTATATGGGCTTCACCCCAACATACCACACACACACACACCACTCCAGCCCTGCTGAACTGACCATGCCTGTGCCTAGATTGCTTTCCTGGGCCTTGGTGAATCTGAACATCCTTCAGCCAGAAGACCCTATCCCTCACCCCAGCAACTGCCTAGTCCCACCCTAGGTTGCCTCATACCTGGTGCATCCTCTGGCATTGACTTACTTGATTTCAAGAGTATCGTGTGTTTGTTTCTGTCCTGGAGGATTGGTTCTACACTGTTCTTGAGCCCTGCACACGAAGCAGGTGCACAGACAAGAGCAGCTTAAATTGGGGGAGTAAGGGAGTTACGGACTGATCTCAAATGCAAGCATTTCCTGACGCCCATCAGCTCCATCTAAGCTTTCCTCCTTGCCATATTTTTCCAGGCTCCAAGCCACATCTACGGTGGACACAGCAGCCATGTCACCAACGTCGACTTCCTCTGTGAAGACAGCCACCTTATCTCCACCGGTGGGAAAGACACGAGCATCATGCAGTGGCGGGTCATTTAGTCCCCAGGGGAACTCTGGGAGCAGATGGCGCCCGAGGAGACAGACTCACGTTCCGCTTGGTCACTGTGATTTCTGTTTTGTCTACAAACTCTTACAAACCTCAGGAAAATTGTCCCTCTACCGGTTACCTTAGTTGGGGAGCCAGCGAGTGTCATACCAGATAAGCGGTTTCGTGTCCGCTTTTGTTATATAGGACAGGACAGAATGCATGTTGGGTAAAGAAAGTTCCCAAGGTTTACATGACAGTGGCATCAACGGAAGGGACTGGTGTGTCCTTATAGTCACTTTTCTATGAACTCTTCAGAATGGTCACAGAATGCCTTTTAAAATATTGTATATTGTCTTCACTGCTTCACCTTGCTAGGTCGGATATTTATAATGAAGTACCGAACTGCGGTCATTGATTAATTGGTCCTAAAAGGATAAATCACATAACTGAGTCAGGAATGCAAATACCAGACTTTCCTTGGTCATGTAACTAAGATCTCACTAACCCCTCCCTTTGGGAGGCTGGCAAGAAAGGGAATGTGTACTCTCAGAATAAACGGTTTCCACTACAGAACCCCTGGGCTCCAGTGGGCTGTATCGGTGCTTCCACACTCTGGACAGACTGTCCTTCCCGGGGGCACAGCCAGTTTCTCAGCTCCTCCACAAATTCACCCCCGCTGCCCATCTCTGTTTGTGTGCCCTGATTAATGGTGAGACATTTAGCCACCGCCCTGTATATTAATGGCATGATACGGTATTGTCCTTGTATAGGGTTTAGTAACTCACGATAAAATGCCCAAGGCTGGGCCTCGCTGTGCGTGCTTTGGACATTGTCCTCTTGTACCCAACGACCAAGTAGATCAAGTCGGAGAGGGATTGTCTTCAGTGTGGCGGCAGCCTGGGGAGTGCAGCAGCTCAGGGGCTGCCAGTGCTAAGGGCAGCCCCCCTTCCCGACTCTCGTGAGCGCATCAGATGGACTAAGATTGTGCTCTGCCAAATAGGACATAGGTGGTCTAAATGCGTCGAGAAAGCCTTACCCACTGTGTGACAGATTGAATTTATTGTTTACATTGGGGACTGCATCTCAGATTTCTAAACAGAAGAATCACAAAGAGCTAAGGACAAATGCTGAGATTTTTAAGCAAACAAGCGAATCGAGTTACCCGAACTCTACCACACCGGTTGTTTAGAGTGGCCGATGGAGGAAAACTTTGGAGGCGTTTCCTTTGCCGGCTCTAGCCTGCTGTGAAAGGGCGGGGCACCAGGAAACAACGTGACTCAAGATGAAGCCGTTTGTATGAACCCTTATCAGATATATTCTATAATGAAATAAAATCTTAAACGTGGATTTCTTATTGACCTATGTTTCTGAAAGTGTATTAATTAAAGTATTTAAAGTTAGATATGACCCACACTGCACTGTGTTCCCACACAGAGGGCTCACTGGGTCCCTTGCAGATGGAGTTCTGCTCTGTGGACAGTATGGCAACCTTCATCAGATGGGACAACTCTAAAACGTACTGGCAAAATAGTCACTTTGAGTTGATAGTTAAAGGACTAACTAGATATCAAGGAAGGGAAAGAGACCCACGAAAATTTGCATATTGGCTCCTTTGGTATTACCATGGCCTGGCAGAAACCACTTCAGGGAGACAGAACTTGGCTTAGATTATGGTGTCGGGCTACAGGCCACTGTCATTTGACCCCAAGCATTTGGGGACAGCGTCATGGTGAGGGGAACAGATTGGAGAAGTGACATCGTTGTCTGATAATCAGGAAACAGCAAGAAGGAAGGGACCAGAGATACCAGCCATCTAAGGACCTACCCTCAGCGGCTACTGCCTCTATTGGTGCTGCACCTCCTCAAGTTTCCAGAACCTCCCACAATAGCACGCCAACTGGGACCAAGCATTCAAAGCCTGTGGGTGACATGTCACACATAAACACATATAACAGCTTATAAGTCAAGAAGAAAGATGTGTATACATGTGCTCATATTTAAGATGTTTACTTACAAAGTATTATTCTATATTTTATTAGTTATGAAGACAATGATAAGTTTTTATATATTTTAAGCCAACCATCACAACATTAAGTACATAGTATATAGTAATTATTTAAGAATAGTATCAAATAGCACTATCGCAGTGGTATTGTATTTAAATGGCCCAGTGTTAGCTTTACAGGTAGTATTTGTTCATTATTCATATAGTATACAATAACAGCTTACCACTGCTCATCCCATCCTGGAGACAAGGAGCTGACTTGTCTCTCCTCGTATTCAGGAAGCTGGAGAGAAGGATGTTATTAAGATTCTCTGTAATGCAGATATTTAAAAAATTGTTTTCTAGGCTTAAAAAGCAAGTAGGTGTCTTAGTATCCGTAAGTTGAACACTGTAGCAGTATTTAGCTTCACTTTGAACTCGGAATTAAAATTAGTTAGCACTTCCTGGACAGCTCCTCTGTCAGATGCATTCCGCCACCTAGTGGCAAGACAGCAGAACACAGTCCATCTTTCCCCTCAGCACCGTGGAGGAGGACAGCACTCTTATTCCAGTGAGTGGTTTGTGCTGTGAGGAGCATGTGCACAAGCCAAGGGCTTGGAAGGGCTTTCAAGGGTTCCTGAAAGAGCCTGACATCTCTCCAGTCTTTTGGAACCAGGAAAAGATTTCATGTTTAAGGAGTGGCTTCCTCCCTTGAGGGTCCCCCTTCTGAGGCTGAAGGGGGTGCTGCTGTCGGGAACCCAGGCACCGCTCTCTGGCTCTCTTGCTCTAAGGAGGGTCACTTCTATTCCAAGGACACATTTGTGCCTCATGGCTAACACTAGCTTCATCTGGGCACATGGCTGAGAGTGTCTCTCTTTTGGCTTTGGAATTTTCGTCACGGTCCACAAATCCAGGGAACACATACCACGTTCCCCATGTGACTTGGGAGAAGACAGAGGTGACCCCTGACCTTCCTTATAGAAGGAAGATGGTGTAATCAGCAGAGCATCCCACACACACACTCCGAGAAATTCTCCTCCAAATTCTTTTAAAATATTTTAAAAACAATTTTTGTTATAGTTATCTATTTAGTGGGAATGAGGGGAATGAGGGCAGGTGTGTGTAACACAGTGTATATGTGGAGGTCAAAGGACAGCTGGTCAGTCTGTCAGTTTTCTCTCTCTCTCTCTCTCTCTCTCTCTCTCTCTCTCTCTCTCTCTTTCTCTCTCTCTCTCTCCCCGTCTTTGGTTTTTCGAGACAAGGTTTCTCTGTCTAGCAGTGTTGGATGACCTGGAACTTGCTTTATAGACCAGGCTGGCCTCAAAATCACAGAGATCTGCTTGCCTCTGCCTCCCAAGTGCTGGGATTAAAGTCCTGTCAGTTCTCTTTTGTCCTGTGGGTTCTGGGGCTCGATCTTGGCCCGTTGGGCTTGGCAGGAAGCACCTTTGTCCACTGAGCCATCTCTCTAGCCTATCTTTTTAAAATTTCTAACTCCTGACTTTGTATGTCTGTAATGTGCATGAGGGAGGCTAGGGGAGCCCTTTGTAACCTGTACCTTGACCTATGGAGTCTTTGAAGTGCATTATCTATTAGCTCTTGACTCAAGGTTCAACACCTGCTTACATCACCAGCGCTGCTGTGACAAGCCTTAGACGGCTTCTCCGTGCATCTGTGCAGTGGGATTAGATGTGTTCTGGGTGGACACGGGTATTGCCAGCCCATCTTCCAGGATGGACCAGCAGCAGAAAGAGGAACCCTCTGTTCCTCTTCCCTACCACATCCAGACATGTCCTTTCAGTTTCAACAGCACAGCAAACCCCATAAACTGGCTGCCTTTTGTGAAAATGAAGCAGCAGGCGGTTAGAGATCAGAAATGCTTTTCCAGGGTTTCTCCATGGCTGGTGGCAGCAGAGATCAGGGAAGACGCCTCCACCCTCCCAATCCATGTCCTCAAGTTCTATGTGCACCTTATCATCAGCCCCCACTGGAGATGATGCTAAGAGAAGGGTAGAAAGTACTGCATTCTGTGTGCAGTCTGCAGCGTGCGGAATGAGTGCCAGCCACCTAGCCTAGGTCTGGACACGTGTGTGACTAGAAAACTGGCCATTTCCCCAACGAGAGCTCTGGATATTTTCTCTCCCAACAGTGATTATTGGACCAGTACTCTGCACATACCATTCGGGTGAGTGCTCATATGGGACACATTTAATTATTGTGATGGTTAATGTTGATTATCAAGTTAATGGGATTTGGAATCACCATGGAAACAAATCTGTAACTGGAGGTTTCTCTCCTGTCTGTAAGTTCCCAAATAACCACTCTGAGGCTTAATATTAATTGCAAACTGGCCTATCAGCTCAGGCTTGTTATTAACTAGCTCTTACAACTTAAATTAACCCCTTTCTATTAATCTGTATATCACCATGTGCCCTGTGGCTTACCAGCAATGCTCTGGCATCTGACTCCTTCAGCAGCTGCTGGCATCTCTCCGACTGCCTTCTTTCTCTCTGCATCTCTGTTTGGATTACCTGCCTAGCTATTCTCTGCCCTGCCATAGGCCAAAGTAGCTTCTTCACCAATGATAATAAAACATATTCACAGCCTACAGAGGGGAATCCCACATTGCAAATCTCTGGTCATATTTATTAGGGATTATCTAGATTAGGTTAACTGAAGTAAGAAGATTCATTTTAACCATGAGTAGACTCTTTTCCATGGACTGGGAATCCCGAGCTTAGCAAGGGAGCTGAGCAGGTGGCCTTCTTCACTCCCTGACAACAGATGCAGTGTGACGAGCCATCTCATGCTCTTGCCTGCCACGACTTTCCGGTTGTAGCCGCCTCGACGGGTTACTCTGTCTAGGGTTTGTAACCCGCCTGGCTGGCCAGTTATTCCAGGGTCACGGAGAGGCACCACCTGAAAGGCATAGGCTGATGAGAAGAAGGAGGCTAAGCGTATTTGTCAAAGCCTCAGTTTATTAGGGTCATGGTTACAGCTTATATAGCCCCTGAATAGCTTGGGGGGCTGGGGCACGGGATCTTGCCACGTGGTCCACAGAGTCTGAGAGGTTACGATGGGTCGGGTCACGATTCCTTGGTCGGGAAGTCACAAGGTGACACACCTAGTTGCCTAGATAGTTTGGAATGTGAGGCAGGTTCTGCTAAGAGATAACTCTCTATTAACAGTTAATTTGGGTGTGGGATAGACTTGGTCAATAAGACTATTCTCAATACAATGGAGAAGTGAAGCCCTCTGCAAAAACTCCTCACGGCGGTGCTTCCTGTAAATTTTGGGGGGACACGGCTCCTGACATCCGGTCATAGTTAACTGAGCCCTTGAACAGTGGGTCAAAACAAACCCTCCCTTCCTTAACTTGCTCTGGTGGTAGTGAGACAAGTAACAAATGCATTCAGACAGGACTAACCTAAAAGAGGTGAGAAAGGGAAGCCGGGGGCCCATCGTTCCACTCTCACCTCTCCAGCACTGGCTGGGAATGGACAGGCAGGTGAGGCTTTCCTGCTCTCCTGAGAGTTCCCATCAACTTCTTCAGGGTCCTGTGACAAATGTTCTTCAGCAATGAAGCAGGTTCCTGGACAAGGGAGGACTGTCAGAGCCCGTGGGCCCCAACATAGAAAACTATTTTCCCTAACTGTACTGGTACGGAGGCGCAAGAAATAACCAGACACAGTTCACACAGTCATCATGGAAGGGCATCTCAGGCTTCATCTCTCCTAAAGATCTACCTGTGTTTATTACACAAAACACCTTTTTTCCCCCAGGTAAACCAAGGTGGAAGCTCATTAATATTCTCTCTCCGGGGGGGACGCGGGGCTAGGGATACACCTGCAACCTAGTCACCAGCTTTGGCAAAAACCTCTCCCCAGGCGATCTTCATTTTTAACAAAGGAGAAAGAAGCAATTCATCTTGGCCTTTGTCAGGCAGCTGTCTTGCTTGTTTGGCAGGATTGCATCCACCTAGTGGTCAGTGAGCCTGTCTGTAAATTACTTTATATGAAATATGGGCCCACAGAGGACTCAATCCTCTCTTCTTGTTGGTGAGTTGCTATGGCAATAAGTGGGAGGGGCAGACAACATAGAAGACCCTAGAAAGAATTTGGTGATATCATTTCCGCTCATAACATAGCAGACCAATCACTCCCCACTTCCCAAACCTGAACTAGGAAGTTGAATGTCTCCCTGCCATGGGAAGGTGATGTCACATGCTCTGTGATATTTTTGGACAAATGAGTTTACCAGAAGGCCCTCAGATTATGGCTGCAGGAAAAGAGAGTGGGCCTGGCCCAGCATGCTGCCCAGCTCCTCATGGGCCCCCATCACTCCCACAGTGGTCCTCTGTTTCCCTGTGGTCTGTCTTACTCCAGTGTACATAGAAGTGGCAGGCTTAGAAATAACGTGTCTGCTCCTTGTCTGCATTTGCAGTAAGTTAAGAGAGAAGCCAGACATATCCTGTGATATCTGGGCTCATCTATTCTCACCTCCAGTCATTGCTGGTTTGTACATGGCATTGGGCAATGAAAGCATCCTCAGAAACTGGTTTTCTCTCATCCTGGCGAGTCCTCAGCTGTTCATCTTCCTTCCCAGGCAGGGGAAGATCCAGGGCTTAGGCATCAGCAGAAAGCGGGGGAAGAATTCCCTGCATACTCAGGGTAGCCAGATAGAAAGATGTGGGACTCAGGCTAGTCAAGCAGCCAGCACATACTTTACCACCCTGGAGATGCCCTGGCCTCTTTTGGCATGGCTACACTGAAACTGAGGGGCAGATAGTCTTGGGGAGTGTCCCCAAAGTGTTCCATAGACCACTGATGCTGGGGACTCCAAGTATGAAAGGCGCTCAGTAGACTGTATTAACTTACACCATAAGCCCCAGAGTGAGTGCTGTGTCTGTCTGCCCACCCTTCTTTCCTCTCCCCCCCCCCCCGCCCCCTCTGCTGCCTTTCTTCCTCTGAGTCAGGGCCACCCTCAGGCTAGGGGGTAATGGGAACTATCATTGGAGATGGTGACAGAGACAGAAAGGGTACAAACAGGCAGGTGAGCAGGGATGCAGGCTAAGTCTAGCACCTGCGTGACCTTGAGCAGTCAGGGCAGTGGCAGACAGAAAGCCTAAGCCTTGCAGTTGTCTGTGGGACACCTCAGACCCTGGGGCATTCCAACCCTCCAGTCTGTCCTTAGCCATACAATAAGCCCTGGCGAGCCAAGAGCACTGTCCCTGGGGAGATAGCTTCCTCCAGATCCCTTTTGCTAGCAACAGGGTTTTTGTTTTGCTTTATTTTTCTTAGTTATTTGTTCTTTCTTTGTTTTTCAATACTGAGAATCTGGGACTCCAACTCAGGGTATAGCAATGCTAAGCAAGCTCTCCCCCACTGTGTTGTATCTGCAGCCCCCTCTCCTACAGATTAGAAGTAGATTTACTCCAATGCTAAGCAAGCACTCCCCCACTGTGCTGCATCTGCAGCCCTCTCTCGTACAGATTAGAAGTAAATTTACCCAAGGTCAATGAGACCTTCTCAGGCAGTACCAACTGCCCTGTTTGCTTCTCTTTATAAAAGTACTGTGCCTTTAAATGATAAAATTGTACACTCTTATTATAGCAAACTCAAAAAGAGACTCAGCTGCTCCTACTACCCCAAAATAGCACAATTACTTCTTAGTGTATGTCCTTCCTATATTTTCTATCAGTCAATTTTTAGATCTATTTCGCTGGTTGACATTTTTGCATGTTTCAAGCTATATAATTTTATATGTATTTTCCCATTATAGCTTGTTATAAATGTTATAAATGACTCGTGTACATAGTATGATGATTGATACTCTCACACTGATGATTATGATGATGGTGGTGACGATGATAGTAGTGATGGCAATGATGGCAATAGTAATGGTGATGACATAATGGACCTGGTGATAAGGATGCTGTTGACAGTGATGATGACAGTGGGTGCAATGATGATGGTGATGGTGGTGATGGTGATGGTGGTGATGCTAATGGCTATGGTAGTGATGCTGATGATAATAATGGTGGTGATGATAAGACGATGGTAGTGATGGTGATGATGACAACAATGAGGACCGATGATAATGGTGATGGTGATCTTAGTGATAATGATGATGAGAGTGGTGGTGCTGATGACAGTAATGAGAACTATGATGATGATGATGACGACGCTGATGGTGATAATGGCAATGTTGATGGTGATGGCATATGGCAATGCCACATAAATTTATTCAGAAGAATTTTGGCCTTCTGAATTCTAATCTAAAGGAAGTCTACTCTAAGAGAGTAGTCTAAGAGGAATCTATTATAAAAAATAGAAGTAGAAGTCCTGACCAATGGCATTGTCTCTCTATGTTGAGCAGCACAGCAAATGTGTAATGAAAAGCAATGAGCAACTTTTGTTGCAGTTGTCTCTTGCTGTCGTCTCAAAGAAGGGAAAACTTGTTTTTATGGCCTTGTTGACTCAGAACGCCACACAAAGCCCCAAGTAGGTGTTAACACACTGTATCTACACGTTGTTTTCAACATTGTGGGGTGCTTGCATTGCTTTCAGTTCCTTGATGCTCTCATGACCTTAGAAACGCTCATGGCAAATGCACACATGCATGCATGCACACACACGAACAATTTTCTGAGTCAGGGGCATGGATTGGTAACTAAGATAAATAGAGATCATGGATCATGGTATATTTGAGGCTGTGTGTAAGCGTGACTTACATCGGGAGTCCAAAGTAGAGGCTGGTTAATCCTGAGCAGGTTGGATGTGCGGTGTGTAAGCAGAACGAGTGCATCTTATTAAACAATCTGTAACTCAGCGGCCACGCATACTGAGTACTGTTTGCAGTTTTTGCCATCGTTTCACCAGGCGCAAAGTTTCCCTACTATGAGGAATGCATTTTCCCCTGACCTGCAGGGCTCTGCTGTCCTCTTCTTGCTGTCCCTCCCACCAATACTACCGGGGCTATCACCTCAGCTCCCAAGACCCCAGGCACCTCTTCAGCCTTGGCAAGGCCAACATCCTCATCTTCAGCTGAACCTGCCTTCGTCTCTTCAAACCCAAATAGTTAGCACCCTGAGGATGTGCCCATGGGCTCACCCCTCTGGTGGCACAATCTGCCATGTCCCAAACTGAATTAATCTACTCCCTTAGCCCTGGAGCCCTTCCTCCCTACCGCCTGATCCCGGAATGAAGGCATGCCTCTCAGCCCTCTTTTTGTCCCACCAGCTGCCAATCACAGTGACTTGCAAGCAGTCACTCACTTCAGGCGCTACAGGGGGCTGTGCTCCTAGACCCCAACAACCTGAAGAACTGACTGGTGATCACAATTGTCTCTTTCCTCCAAGAGAGGCTGGTTACCTTTCTGAAAGTCACACAGCAAAGAAGCAAAATCGTAACTCCCCTGACTCACGTTTCCAAGATCAACCTCATGGCTCTACCTTCCTAAGGTAAGCTGATTCCACCTCACAGGAAGCCATGGCACACATGTCTCCACCAGGTGCCATGCCCGCCCTGGCTTGTGACTGCAGTTATCACTGCTGGCGCCACCGTGGCCTTGCTATTCCAGGCAGGCTAAGGAAGCTTTCTTACCTCTCAGCCTGACCAGCTCAGTCACTCACGCCGCCACGCCCAGGTTTGCTCAGGAGCTCTGGGTTACTCTCCAGCACCATGCTTCCCACCACAGCATGCTCTCTGTCACCACAAGGTCTTCGGATGCCCATCGTTCTCCTTCTTGTCACTCCTAACCAGTCATCATTTTCATAACTCAGCTCCACGGTCACATTCTGAGGGACGTGTGCCTTCAGTGCCAGCTCCAGCTTCTGGTCCCTCCTCTGCCAATACATTCCCCTCACCCCTCTGACTGGTTTCCAGACTGTAAGGTCAACATCACACCCACTCTGCCTGAGCCATCACCTAGCACAGTTGATACTCAGTACCGTCATGCTTGGTGAGCCTCAGTGAACACACTAATGGGCTTTTGAGCTTGCTTGGCACCCTTCTTCCTAACAAGAAGACTGTAGTCAGAGCTTTGTCCTTTGGGCTGAGCTCAAAAATCATGAGCATTTGTTTCTTGGGGACAAATGCCCAGGGATGGAGTCACCCAGTTAAAGGACAAGAATGCCTTGATGTCTCCTGACACAATTTGAAAAAAAAAAAAAAATCCAAAATTACAGTGGCAACGTGGTAGGCTTCTTCTCTTTTAGCAAATGACTCCTTTATTCCCTTTAAAGTGTCTTCCTGGTGGAAGGCGTCCAGAGCTATTTTTTACCTAAAGGCTATAAACCTCCTCATGCTCCAGTACAGTGCCAGCGAGGGTGAGGAAGCTGTCTGCCAGCCTCGCCAGCCCTGGCCCCACTAGGCCCCGAGCCCTAGCCTATTTCTAGGCTATTCGGAAAAAGTAAGTTATGTACCAAACTAAGCTGTGGTTTGGGGAGAGGAGCTAAGTATTATGGGAAGTGTGAATGACCCACGCTGTCTTTACTATCAAAGGGCTAAATATAACAAAGGAAGCTCCGTCTTATTTGCAGGCGATGGTGGTGCACACCTTTAATCCCAGCACTTGGGAGGCAGAGGCAGGTGGATCTTTGTGAGTTCGAGGTCAGCCTGGTCTACAGAGTGAGTTTCAGAACTGACTCCTTAGCTACCGAGAAACCCTGTCTTGAAAAATAAACAAACAAAAAACAGAAAGAAAGAAAGAAAGAAAGAAAGAAAGAAAGAAAGAAAGAAAGAAAGAGGGAGGGAGGGAGGGAGGGAGGGAGGGAGGGAAGGAAGGAAGGAAGGAAGGAAGGAAGGAAGGAAGGAAGGAAGGAAAGAAGGAGAAAAATTAGTAAAAATGCCAGCTGTCAATGTTTTGTTTTGTTTTTTTCTGAGATCAAAGCACCCTTCTGCAGAAATAAAACTTTACCCTCACCAAAATACTTACTTGTGTGGTCACATTTTCTTGAGACCCTGGACTCATTTCTAACAGCAGCAGATATCTCTTTTCTGTTGTTTGCTTGTTTGTTTGAGTCAAGGTCTCAATACATAGCTATCCCACTGTCCTGGATCTCACTATGCAGACCAGACTGGCCTTGAATTCAGAGATCTGTCTGCCTCTGCCTCCCGAATACTAGGATTAAAAGTGTGCACCACCATGCCTGACTTCGGTGAACGTCTTTAAAGTTCTCAGAAACCAGGAATCAAAACCAAAGAATGCAGGAGAATTTGGAGAAGTCAGAGCGGAGTGGGTGTGGGAGTCAGGGTGATCAAGCTTTCAAACGTTCCCCACAGACACAGCTTCCTAAGTCTGTCTGCTTTACTTCTTAGGGACCTCAGAGGGCTGGAGACGCACCATTTTGGGATGTTTCAAGGAGACTATTTCCAATAAGTAAAGTGACCCACCTCCCCAATAAGGCCTCTTCCAGTAGCTGAGCCCCTGAACCCAATGGAGAGATGGAGAATCTGCTCGTCCTCAGCAGCGCCCCCTATCTTCACTCCCTCTCAGGTCTTTGAGCTTGAACTTGCCATTTGGGTCAGGATTTTGCCTGTTTTCTTTGCATTAGATCCTGGCCTTCTCAGTCTCCATGATAATAGGTTCCAATCCCCCAAAATCCATATCTCTCCATATCCTAGTTCTCTGAGGAACCCTTACAAGTGTAAAGTCTTTCTTCAGACAGAATCCTACAGGAGAATCTACCATGAATATGTGTGGTCACTGCTACTCTAGCTGAAGCAGCCAGAAGGGCAAAGCGACCCAGAAAACTTTGGCCAAAACCCAAAGGGACAAACCTCCCCTGTGCTTGTCTTGCTAGTACCCCGTCCCCTCCTGTCTTTGACTGCCTCCAGCTGCCCTCCTTAAAGCCCAGCTCAGGTTGACTCTCTGGAATCCTTCCTTCAAAGCCACTTAGAAGCTGTATTTGCTAAAACAGTGCTGACTCCTCACTTGGGTCCAAAGGTAAACAAACGCAGAAGGAAAGTCCGGCCTCTGTGCCTGCATTCTGCCTTCTGTCTCCTGTACTCTGGGTTACCTGCTGACCTCTTCAGGTAGGCATGCTATTCACGAGAAGAAAGCAGTGATTCCAAACCTTCCTTGTCCTTTCAAGTATGAAGCCACAGAGATCAGAGCACAGGATATATGTTACTGTCTGCTTTTTATGGTGTCTCCTCCCAGACTCCACACAGGCCCCACAAGGCCATACCTGCAGTGACCCTTGACTCCAAACAGCCGAGCCTCATGCAAAGCACGTCTCCAATGAGTTGAGGAGAGGCTGCCCTGGTGTAGAAACTATTGCCTTCTAAGAACCAGCAGTAAGGACTTCAGCTGACCACCCAGTCAAGTCAGAACTGAGGCAGAGACCTAAAAATAGATACTCTGAAAAGACTGCTTAGTTACCCATATGCCTTGTCCTTCCCACCCCGGTTCTCTCTGTGTTAAACTAAAGCACATGCCAGGAAGTCAGAAGACAGACTTGGGAGGCCCTGGACCCGTTAATCTGCTCTTCCAATGCAGCCGTATTGATAAGTCTCTTCTCTCTGCTCTTCATCACTGTGAGACTGTCTTGAACTGTGACAGGAAACCCAGACTCCTAGGTCCGGTGATGATCACTCTTCTCTGTGTGTATGTTCTAAAATCCAGGGAATCCTCAGGACCCTAGAAGCTGGTTTCCCTGTGCTTCACCAGCCAGGGGTCCTTTCCTTGCTATCTGATTTTTAAAAAACTATTCCATTTTGTGTTCAAGAGATAGTTTAGCAGTTAAAAGCACTTACTGCTTTTGGAGAGGACCCAGCTTCTGTTCCAGAACCTGCCAGCTCCAGAGGATTCAAAACCTCTTCTGCATTTAATTTTTCTTTCCTTTCTTGGACTTTTTAGGGTTTCTATTCTATCACTTTCAGAAGTAGATGTTAATTTTTCAGTTATCAAATTCATTATTTCCAGTTTTTAACATTATTCCAACTATTACCATGCACTTTATCATTTTCTGTCTATTACACTGAATGTTAAGTTGAATGCCTTATTATTTATATGCATTTGGTTTAGTTTGCCATCACCTACAGTTGTTGCTATGACGTTTTCCCATTTTCATTAGTTTTTTGTTGTTGTTGTTGTTCATTTGTAACAACTTCTTTCTTTTTTTAACAACTTTTTTCTTAAGGTGAAAATTATTCAAGAATATATTTAGTTATTAGCTAATTTTAATTCTATTTTGTGGTTATTTATACCTTTATTACATTCATGAGATTTTTAAAAGATTTACTTCATTTGTATGAGTGTTTCACCTCCATGTGTGCATGCATATAACATATATGCCTGTGGAGGTTAGAAGAGGGCATTGGATTTCCTGAAACTGGAGTCATGGGTGGGTGTTTGTGAGTCCCCAAGTGGGTGTTGGGAACTGAACTTAGGTCCTCTGCAAGAACAAGTATTCTTAAGTGATAAGTCATCTTTCTAGCCCTCTCCTGACATTTCTGAACTTCAAGGATAATAAGAAACTCCAACTTCTGGGGAGTGTTGTGAAATATTGAACTATGTAAAGATGTGTTACATTTGTTTATGCTGTGGAATATTACTTTAGCTGTGTAAAGGTGTGCTACATTTGTTTATGCTGTATTTGTTTAGTTATGTAAAGGTGTGTTGCATTTGTTTCGCCTTGCCTGCTGAAGGTACCTGACTGGTATAATAAAAAGCTGAATAGCCAATGGCTTAGGCAGGAGAGGGATAGGTGGGACTGGCAGGTAGAGAGAATAAATAGAAGGAGAAATCTAGACTCAAGAGAAGAGAGAGCCGGGCGGTGGTGGCGCACGCCTTTAATCCCAGCACTTGGGAGGCAGAGGCAGGCGGATCTCTGTGAGTTCGAGACCAGCCTGGTCTACAAGAGCTAGTTCCAGGACAGACTCCAAAACCACAGAGAAACCCTGTCTCGAAAAAACCAAAAAAAAAAAAAAAAAAAAAAAAAAAAAAAAAAAAAAAAAAAAAAAAAAGAGAAGAGAGAGAAGAAGATAATGAGGGAGAAAAAGAGGGACATGCCCAGGGTCAGAAGCCAGGCAGCAGCCAGCTAGCCAGACATGGAATAAACACACAGAAAGAAAGAAAGAAAGAAAGAAAGAAAGAAAGAAAGAAAGAAAGAAAGAAAAGAAAGAAGATCCCCGAGACAATATGGTGCGCCAAATGTAGCAGACTTTTTCCTTTGGACCACACAGAGACTTATTAGTTATGAGTGCCTGGTCTTCTCTTCGCTCTTATTTTAATCTTTTTCTCTTTATCCACGTTTTACCTCGGGGCCTTTTAAATGTAACATAAACAAATGTAACATACCTTTACACCGTTAAACTAATATTCCACATTATAAACAGATGTAACACATCTTTACATAGTTAAATATTCCACAACAGGGGAGGACATCACATTTTTCATATATAGAAGTGCCTTTTGCCCACCTTGAGATGTTTGGCCTTAGAACCTGTGCTACAGGTTACATAGCAAAGAGGAATTGCAGTTGCTAGTTGGAGGGTCTCTGTATTGGCCCATTTTCTATGTCATCACACAATGTTGAGGACTCCAGAGTGAGAGCACAGGGTACCAGAGGTTGAGAAGGGACTGGTTTGTTCTTTTATTGTAACTGCCTTTCAAGAACTAGCCAGGGTATTGGGAGAATTCTTTAATCCTTTCTAAGGGTAGCATCTCCAATGACCTAATGACCTCCCAGGAGGCCCTATCTCTCACAGCTTCCACTGCCCCACAACATGGCCACACCAAGGCTTAAGCCTCTAATGCATATATGGGCTCTTGGTGGACAGACTCCATCCAAACTGCAGCAGCCTTCAGTTTGGAGGTGACACGTGTAACCCCTGGGTCCAATACTCACAGGGTCCCTAACTGGGAAGATGATAACAAAGAGGTCAGAGGGAGTGACCACAGAAGTAAGGTCCATATGCTACTTGAGTCAAGGTGTGTGGGCAGCTTCTAATATGTGGACAGGTGAGGGGCATAGTTTCTCCAAGTCTCCAGAGGACTCAACCCACCCCACCTGCTTCAGACATCTGCACAACCATGAAGTCATGATGTGCTCCGTTTCGAACTGCCTAGGCCTGTGTGTTATTTGTTTGCCATGTCTGCCACAGACACTAATGCACAGTGTGGAAGACAGAATCAGACCGGCCTTCAGCGTTTTAAACTGTGACTTAGAGCTAGAAGCTCGAGGATCTCTGAGGAGCGAAGACAGCAGGCCATTTAGTACAGCAGAGAAAACAAAGGTCATCCCTTCTAAAGAAATCATATGTCTCCTGTACCCATCTTCTCCCAAACCTGGCAAATCCTGGGTTTTATTTGTCTGCAACTTTAGCGAGCTAGAATTTGCCTCCTCTCAAGCTCACCTTGTGAAAGTGTGCACTGAGTGGGCTTAGCATATTCTAGAGTGTGCCACCGTCACTACTAATTTTAGATGGCTTTTCTCATCTCTCCAAAGAAACCTCATTTGCTAGGGCTGCCACGACAAAAATCCCACGGGTGTGTGATTAAACAACAGCTGCCTATTTCCCCACAGCTCTGTGGGCTGGAAGTGCAAATAAAGGTACCAGCCGTGTTGTGTGTGTCATAGGCGCATGTGTTTGAACACTTGGTCCCAAATTGGAAGATTGTGGAATCTGCAGGAGGTCTTGCTCACAGGAGGAAGTGGGTCACTGGGGATGGGCCTTGAGACCCTGCCCACTTCCGGTCTGCAGGCTTCCAATAATCGCAAAACTGAGAGTGCCATTAGTCAGCATCTGAGCATAGACGCTGTATGTAATCCACCTACCTGATGTTCCCACTGCCGTGTTTGAAAAATCCCTTCATTTATGACTTTCTTTTGTTATGCAGCTCTAGTTATTTATTTTTACTTTATGTGCATTGGTATTTTGCCTGTATGTTTGTCTGTGCTAGGGTGTTGGATCCCCTAGAATTGGAGTTACAAACAGTTCCGAGCTGCCACATGAATGCTGGGAATTGAACCCAGTTCCTCTGGAAGAGCAACCAGTACTTTTAACCACAGAGCCATCTCTCTAGCCTTGTTTTGCATCTCTGAAAGCTTCTTGAAACTGTTACCGTGTTGGAGCATGGTACTTGGGGTAAGCTGAATCTGTGTTCCTGGGCCACGCTCACTCATATTTGACTCCAGAATAACCTTCTCATTCCCTTTGAGATGACAGCTTTGTTTTTGAGCTGACAACAGAAAAGTGTGCTATTTTTATCCTAGATAAGCATCTCTTCTGTTTTTTTACTACTTCTTATTAACTTCTTGTAATTTTGAAATTATGTGTTATTTTGTCACAAGAATTATTTATTATACTCAGATTGCTCTCCTTCGGTGTCTTCCTGACTTGGGATGGCAAGATGGCTCAGTGAGTAAAGCCATTCAGTTTCTGCACATGAGTAAGGTCTTCCATTTGCAGCCTTCAGTCCTTGGAAACTAAGCATTAATCTACTGACAAGGTCAGAGCCCTATGCTCCAGTGACTCCCTCTGAGGTCCTATGCTCTTGCATTGGACACTAAGTTCCCAAAACATACTCTTTGGGAGACACATTGAAACACCATGGTGCCGCTCCTCCAGACTTCTGGCCAGTCTGCTCTGGAAATGTAGTTGGCCTTATCTTCTTGAATGGTGGGAACGCTCAACTCCAAGCAGGACTGCAACAGCCATGCGTTTCTGTTTCTCCTCAAGACACGACAGCCACCATAGGTTCCCTCCCACTGACCCAGTCTAGCTTCCCCTCAAGTATTCCCTGTCTTGGTATTTTCCCAAGAAGGGCGGGCAGCAAAGCCCTGGTGTAGAAATCAACCCCCTTCAAGCTTGCAACAGGATGTTAAGGAGTCACCAGAGGAGTGGAGGAACTCAAGAGGGGAAGAGTCAAAACAGGAACCCCAGGCTAGCCTCAAGTTGTGAGGGCAAAATGGATCAAAGGTAATTTTCATTTCTTGCCAGAACCAGAACACAAGCATGCTTTGTTGGTCTTCCGTGCCCAACCGCAGCAAGTACAAGTATTTCCACAGGAAAGACCTAGGTGTTCTGGGAAAGGGAAAATGATCGTCCCCACGTCACTCAGCAGTCACTAAATTAGCAGTTCAGGTCCCAAGGAGGTCTCCTCAATCTGTTTTCTCATCAGCCGGCTCCATGAGCTGCAGGAAGGGCTGGGGGAGGACAGACAGGGGCCACTCCCATCCTCTGCTGTGTCCTGCTTCCCTGGGCAGGATGCTGTTCTTTGTCTAAAGCAACTCTAGGATGCCTGCATTGCAGATGCCCCACATTTAATACCAAGGCAGCTCAAACACCTCCAGTTCCTCATCCAATAGGTGGGAATCCTAAAGCCACCTTACAGGCTGCTGAGGATCAGTTGAGGTACCAACTACAGTGGGAAACAGACTCTGAAAGGCTGTTTCCCACAATTCTCATCGCCCTACCTGTTCTTCTCCTTTCCCTAACAGCCAGCCATTTGAAAACAATGTCTATTCAGCAAAGCTTTCGCGTACAGAATGAAGGCTTTATCCCTTGGAAGTAGAATTTGTGTTTTCCACTCTTTTGATACAAACTATTACAAAAAGTTAACGTTTTTGAAGCATGTGGACTTCAAGATTTCTTTTTGGAGGCCACCAGTCCTCAACTTTGAAAATAGTTTCTTCACAGTGATTTTATGACACGTGCTGTGTGGGGTGGAAAAACAGACAGTATCTTCACAGCAAACCGGCCAGTTGATGTTTCTTGCCAAGTCACAGCATGGCAACAACTTGTTAGATTCCAGGACCCCAGGGGCAGCAGGGAAGACACCCGATCTGGAGATCAGTACAAATACAGGAAGGGCACCAATAAGCCAGGCTGGAATCAAAGGATGCACCAACTAGGGCTAAGCTTGTCTCTCCTGGACACACCTGGGCCGCTTTCGGGTGACCTGAGGCTCGAACATCCGTCATTCTTAGGATGTGACAAGGCTCTTCTGTAACAAACAGACCAATCTGGACCCCAGGAAGACTGGAACAAATGAGGTTAGGACGGCTATAACCTCAGGCACTGAGGAATCCAGTAGATTGCTGTCTTTCAGCTTATAGTGCTCTGTGAATGCCCTGGAAAGCCCGTACAATAGGTCGCCAGGTGCCACTTGTCACCCTCCCCGCTCAGCCTTGCCTCCCAAATCACGCCTTTGGTCCTACACCTCTCCACCTACCCTTCCCTCTAGCTCCGCCCCACCGGGCCCGACTTGCTTCAGGTCTACCCGCTCCCAGGCTCACGACCCTCCAGGGTTTCGGCGGAGCTCCACCCAGTTTCTCCCTACTAACTCTTTCCTCATAGCATCTCCTTGTTCCTGCGGGGCCACCCGATTGCGCCCACCGCTCTGCCCCTTGGTCAGGCCCTGATCGCCAAGTCCTGTCTCTAGACACCCTCACCTTGCAGTTCAGCCCTGCCCCTCTGAGCCCTAGGTCACGTCCACTACCCCGCCTCCTAGACTCAAGACCCCAAAGCTTTCCTGCTCAAGTTGGCACCAGTCTTTCTCTTGGACACAGGGTCTCACCACTTAGCCCTGACTGCCCTAGAACTCAGTAAGTTAACCTGTTCCTCTAAGTTGCCGTTTTGCCTTTGGATCCCAGGCCCCGCCCCCTGCCCCGCCCCCAGACCCGATTGCCCACCTACCCTATCCGCAAAGCTTCGCCCCGCCCCTCTGGACTTGGGCCACGCCTCTGACCCGCCCCCTTGCGCTCCGCCTTCCTAGAGGCGCGGACCGTGGATCCCCGCGCCTTTTGTGTGGAGCTTCGCTGCCGCGCGCGCCCATTCCCTCAGCCGCTGCCGACCGAGGGGCGTCGGCGCGCGCAGTCCCCACAGCGGGAGGAGGGGCGCCCCGCGTGCACCCCACACCCCATCCGCCGGCCGCCGCCCCGAGTCTCTGACGGGCGCGCGCCCGCTCGCTCCCGCCCGCGAGACCCCGCCGCTCGCCCCCTCCCCCGGCCCGTCGGCGGGCGGCACGCGCACGCGCCGGCTCGGGCACGCGCGCCCGCCAAGATGGCAGGGGCAGGGGCCCAGCTGTCAGTCGCCGCCGCCGCCGCAGCCGCCGTGCTGCCCCGCAGCTAGCGGCCCGGACGCCCGCCGGAGAAGATGAGCCCCCGCCGCCGCCTGCAGCCCAGCCAGACGCGGAGCCGCCGCGCCCGGGGCCGGCTGCCTCGCTAGCGCCCCGTCGCGCCGCGCCTTCACCCCCGGCCCCGCGCCCGCCCGGCAGCCACGATGAGGTGAGTCGCGGCCGCGAGCGCGGCGAGGCCGAGAGCTCGGGGCTTGGGGGGCGGGGTGCCCGAGCATCGAGATGGCCCCGGAGCTCCAAGCCGGCGCCCCAAGCTCCCGAAGACGCGCAGGCCGCGGGGTCCACGGGAGGCCGCGCCCGCCCTGCGGTGGTGTCTTCCCACCGAGCGCGCCGCGCCGCTGCCGCCGTCCTGCACACTTTGCCATCGGTAGCTGTCCGCCCTCAGGGTGCTCTCCTCTTCACCTTTCTTTTATGACCTGCCCCTTTTCTCTTGCAAACCTGCCATCCTGTGTAACCCCAAAAGGTATGGCTACTGATTCAGCCAGTGAGCCTCGTCAACACCCAGAAACTCGCGTGCGCTCTTCGTTCGCAGCACCCACCCTTCTCCAGGTTAACCATACCCAGATTTCTGGGGTGGTGGAAGTAGTGGTGTATGCTGGTTTTTGTTTTTGTTTTTTTCTGTGCAGTTTTATTTTCTAAACTCATCTTCCTTTTATCTGTATTGTGAACTGTATATAAATCGAATAATGCACTATGTAATTTTGTGTCTGGCTTCTTTCTTCAAAGGTATTTCTGAAGTTCATCCATCGTGTTTCTGTCATCTCTGGCCATACATAGGGTAGATGGTCCACAGTTTAATTCAGTCTACTACTGTTAGTGGACTTTTGAATTGTTTGTAGCTTTTGGCTACTAACGCTGCAGTGTATGTGCCTGTGTACTTCCTAACGCTTGTATTTTCTTGAGTATGTATTATGCCTACCCACAAGTAGATTTTTTGGGGGGAGGGGTTGACTTTTTTTGAGACAGGGTTTCTCTGTGTAGCCCCAGCTGTCCTGGAACTCACTCTATAGACCCAGCTGGTCTTGAATGCAGAGATCTGCCTGCCTCTGCCTCCCAAGTGCTGGGATTAACTGGTGCACACCACCACCGCCCTGCTAGATTCTTTTTTAAACATAAAAACATCCATATCGTCTGCTGTAGTGGATAGAGCAGAATTTCCAAAGTGGTGGTACCAGTTTACACCAGTAAGCATTAATAGCTCTTGTTTAAAATACTTGACAAGCCTTGCTAGTGTCTGCCTGATTTTTTAGCCATTCTGGTGAGCGTGAAGTGACAGTCCATCAGAGTTTTAATTTGCAGTTTCCTGTTGACTAACGAGGCTGATTGTCTTTTTATGTTTGCTTGGCATCTCTTGTAAAGTGCCTATTTACTGTCCGGTTTTGCTTGAGGGGTTTACTTGTTTTTTCCTAATTTGTAGGGTTTCTTTTCCTAAGTGAAGAAGATAGGTTGTTGACTTCTTGCAGAAATCTCAATGTTTTGCTTCTCACATGAAATGATATTGTTCACCTGGAACTGAAGTATGAATATGGGATTGAATTGAATATGAAGTAGGGATTATATTTCATTTTTACCTCGCATCATTTAGTCCTCATTGTTTATCAAGGTCATCTTTTCCTCAACTGCATTGCTGCCTTTGTCATCTTCTATCTGGAGAACATTTTTTTTTTCCCCAAGACAGGGTTTCTCTGTGTAACTTTGGCTGTCTTGGAACCTGCCCTGTAGACCAGGCTGGCGTCAAACTCACAGAGTTTCGCCTGTCTCTGCCTCCTGAGTTGAAGAGCATCTTTTAGTGTCTGTCTGTCTGTTTCAGTGTAGATATCAGGCTAGGAGCCTTGCACTGAGCGATATCTGCAGCTCTTGTTTGTTGGACTTTTGTATCTTTTATGTATATATGTGCATACATGTTTGTGTGTGAGGGCACACATAAGTCTGAGGTTGGCATTGGGCGTCTTCCTCCATTGCTCTCCAACTTATTCATTGAGGCAGGGGCTGTCAGTTGAACATACAACTGGCCAGTATGGGTAAGATTCACTAACCATCCTCTTGGTCCTGTCTCCTTCTAACAGCTGGAATTGCAAGGAGGATGCCACAGCTACACAACTTTTATAAGGGTTAATATATATATATATATATCCATATATATATGGATAGACCTTCCTCATGTTTGCTTAGCAAGCGATTTATCCTTAGAACCACCTCCTGAGCTTTAATCGTTGTGTTTTTGAGACAGGGTCTTGTTCTATAGCTCAGGCTGCTTAGGAACACAGTAGCCCAGACTTGCCTAGAACTCACCATCTTCCTGTCTGCTAAGATTCCTTTTTTTTTGGTTTTTCGAGACAGGGTTTCTCTGTGGTTTTGGAGCCTGTCCTGGAACTAGCTCTTATAGACCAGGCTGGTCTGGAACTCACAGAGATCCGCCTGCCTCTGCCTCCCAAGTGCTGGGATTAAAGGCGTACGCCACCACCGCCCGGCGGTCTTTAGTCGTTTTTTGTGTGTGTTTAGCTAACAGCAGGTTGCTGTTAGATTTTGTTTGAAAATGCTTTATTCACTTTTTTTATGGTTCATAAACAATTTTATTGAGATGTAACTCGTACCACAAAGGTCGTCGGTTTTTAGAATATCCACAGAGCTGTGCAATCATTACTTCCCTTCCACTTTAAAAGAATATTTTCATTAATTAGCTGCAGAACTCAGGACTTCATCAAGCATTTGAAAGCTGTCTTGTAGTCTGACTTGATTTTTCCTGTTGAGAAGTCACTGGTTATGTTGTTGTTCCTTTTGATAGTCTTGATCTGTCTGCTTCTTGTTTTTTGATTTATTTTTAGTTTTGAGATAGGTGCTCACACCGTAGTCCAGGCTAATTTCAACTTCATGGCTGTGTTTGGTCTCTTAAATGCTGGTATTCCAAGCCTGAGCTGCTATACCTGGCTCTGCTTTTCAAGTGTTCTCTTTGCCTTTGGTTATCAGTAATTTCACTAGGCGCGCTCCTTCCCTCCCACTCCATCCACCCCCCCTCTCTGTCTTTCAGTCTCTCTGTCACTCTGTCTCTCTCTCTGTGTCTGTCTCTCGTTTGATCTCTCACTCTCTCTTTCTGATGAAATCTAGTCTGGCCCACACTGGCCTTAAGCTTGAGATCTTCCCACCTCAGCCTTCCAAGTGCTGTGATGGCAAGTGTGCAACAGTGCTCAGTCTCAATCTCTTGTGTGTTTTTATCTTTATAGTTAGGTTCTTATGGTTTTTGTTTTTTTCTTTTTCTTATTTTTTGAAATAGGGTCTCACTGTAACTCTGGATGTCCTGGAACTCACTATGTAGAGCAAACTGGCCCCAAACTCACAGAGATCTGCCTGCCTCTGCTTCCAAGTGCTGGTCTTATGGCCTCTTGAATCTATGGATTTGTGTCTTTCATTAGCTTTCCGTGCATCCGCCATTAGGGCTGCTTTTACCTATTTTCTCTTACATTTGCTTCTAGGACTGCAGTTGTTTATGTGGGTTATTTTATAGATATCTGTTTCTCTTTCCTTCTTTACCCTTTGTATTTATTTCTCCATTCTTCATTCTGGAGTTCTCTTCATTTATCTCTCTTCTGTTTTTTAGTAGAAGCTGTTATTGAAATTATCCATTGTATTCTTAAGTTCAGTCACATCTTTCAAATCACAATCTTACCACCTTTTATAATTTCTAGTTATCTACTTAACTTTTCAGCCTTGTCTTTTATCTCTCTGAATACACAATTTTGTCTGTGTTGATACATTTTCAGGGTCTTTTTCTGCTGATTTTCATGCATATTGTTTTTGCTCCTTGTGAGCCTAATTCTTTTTTGTTTTGTTTTGTTTTTCTGAGACGGGGTTTCTCTGTGTAGCCCTAGCTGTCCTGGTACTCACTGTGTAGACCAGGCTGGCCTTGAACTCAGAGGTCCATCTGCCTCTACCTCTGCCTCCTTAGTGCTGGGGTTAAAGGCGTGGGCTACTGCTGCCCACTGCTCAGGTGAGTTCTAGCCAAGGATCACCTGTCCAGAGGTGGCACTGCCCTTGGTGGTCTGGGTCCCTCTACATCAATCTTTAATAAAGAAAATGCCCCCACAGACTTGCCTACAGGCCAGCCTAATGGAGGCAGTTCCTCTACCGAGATTCTCTCTTTCCAGGTGACTCAGTTTGTGTCAAGTTGATGAACTGCATAAGTACCTTCTCAGTCTCTGGCAAGCCCTCCCACAGTGGCTCTAAGTAAGCATTGCTATCTTTTGCCTCTGGTGTTTGTGTCTCTGTTCAGCTAAGAGATTCTTCTGATTTACTTAGTCTACAGTCATCAGACATAAAAGTCCTTGGTTTTTGCATTTTCCTGGAACAGTCTGAGTCAAAATTCAGTTCTGGAGACTTATGCTGCCGGGTAATGGAAGCTGTCGAGAATAGTAACAGCCATTTGCTTGTGTTTTGTCCCAGCTGCGTTCATTTGTTTCTTTTTGTTAAATGCTTTGGGGCTTCTTTTTTCTGTCCCCAAATGTGAACTCCTCGTAATATGTAATCAATTTAAAAAGTGACATTTCAGCTCAGTAATGCAAGTCAAGTATTGGTAGGTAGGGAGTGTGAGTCTCCTGCTTCAGGCTCGTTTATTTCTCCTGTGTGGCTTCTTTAGTTGTTGATGACTTAGTAAAAGGTCTTGAAGAGACTGCAGTATTTGACCAGAAATAGTACAAGTCCCAGTTTCGCTCACTGGGTCCAGTAAGACGGCAGCTATAGAAATTTGAGTTCTTAAAATTACTTCCAGGATGAGTTGTTCATTCTCTTATTCTTTTTCCTCCTTACATTTAATTTTAATATGGTTTTAAATTAGTTTAATTTGGTTCATTGTCGAAAAAAATATTGATAGCTGGGCATCTATAACGTTTATATTTACTTGGAAGTATTTGACTTTTGCAAATAGTAGACGAGACCAGGGATCCTTTTGCCTGTAGTTAAGTGTTGATTTGATTTGGCTATTTGTAACTATAGGAAAACACACCGTCTCTCCTCCACTTTCACATCATGGTGATCAGCAGAAAGGAGCCAGGTGGCATGCACCTGCGGTGCCCAGGAGGCTGATGTAGGAGGATCATTTGAGCAAAGGAGTTTGAAGCTAAATTGGACAACATAGTGAGACTCCTATCTTAAAAATAAAACAATTTACAAAAAAGAAATTGAAGACTTTTGTGACCTCAAAGGTGTGATTTCCTCCACTCTGCAAGAGTAGAAACTAGCTGAGTCTCCTCCAGTTTCATTCAGTTCTTTTTCATTTAGTTGGATTTGATTTTCTGAGACACAGTCTTCCTATGCGACCAAGGCTGACCTGGAACTCTGTGTTTCTCAAACTGTCTTCAAGTTTACAATCATCTTGCCTCTACCTCCTGAGTATTAGAACTTTTGTAGTTCACTCCTGATAACTGTCTGTGTCAACTCCCACAGGCCAAGGACAAAGTTCTCAAGACTGCCCAGCAAATAGTTACCATACCTGAAAGAGTTACGGGAATTTACAGGGTTCTTTTTGTGCCTATTGCCAAAATCCAAAGGTGTATGACGGTAGCTGTAGTGTCTGGTGAAGTGAGGGTCCTATAATCCCTACACAGCATACCTGCCTCTGTCAGGGCCAGCTGTGTATGTAGAAGGCATGGCTAGTCTAGCATATGGGCAGGTCTGTGTGTGTTGGGAAGATCTCATGTGACCCAGAGCTCTGTGCCAGTTGCGTGTTGTGTAGAATGCTGATTACAGTAGAGCATAGTATAAGATGCACAGACACCCCGGCAAACAGGCCTTGTTCATTCACTGTCACCGACCTTCTCTTGCTAGCATGGCCAGGCCAAGTACCTTTCTGAACTTACTGCTCTAGGTCGAGGGTAGTAGGAAAGAGCTTTCCAGATGTTTGTGCCCTCATGGTAAGATTCGTTTTAGAGGATATGGGTAATTATCAGGATCTCTCTCTCTGTTTGTATATGTATGTGTGTATGTGTGTATGTATGTATTTCTAGGTTCCTGGTTTAGGGCTGATGTCGTTTTGCCTGTGGACAGTGATTTTAAGTTGGACAGTAGCATTCTGTTATTAAACTGTCACTTCTGGCATGTAGTTAAATGGGAGAGTGCTTGCTACGCTTATGAGAGGCCCTGGATTCTACAGTGTAGTTAGCACTACACAATCAATCAAAAGTCAGATCAGTCTGTTAGTAGATCAATCAGAGGGTCACAAAGTATTGTCACTAAATTGTGCTTGTTTTGTTTGATTTAATCTACATTTTTATTTTGCGCATCTACTTTTAAAGACACAAGACATTGAGACTTAGGGTTTTGTTTGTTTGTTTGTTTGCTTGTTTTTTTATATTTATTTATTATGTATACAATATTCTTCCTGTGTGTATGCCTGAAGGCCAGAAGAGGGCACCAGACCTCATTACAGATGGTTATGAGCCACCATGTGGTTGCTGGGAATTGAACTCAGGACCTTTGGAAGAACAGGCAATGCTCTTAACCGCTGAGCCATCTCTCCAGCCCTGTTTGCTTGTTTTTTTTTTTTGTGTGTGTGTGTTTTGTTTCTTTGGGAAAGGGGTTCTTTGTGTATCTCTGGCTGTCCTGTAACTCACTCTGTAGACCAGGCTGACCTTGAATTCACAGAGATCTGCCTACCTCTGCCTCCCTGAGTGCTGGGATTAAAAGTGTGTGCCACCATCGTCCAGTGAGATTTAGTTTTTATAATTATATACAGTCTAATGAAAACAAATCAATAGTGTTTCCTTTGGGATTTTCTTCTCTAAGGGGAATCTGTATACAACAGTTTGAAAAACCCTACAATAGTCCCTGTACTTGATGAAGAGACTCTTGAGTTGTGAGCAAGTCCTAAATGCTGCACTAAGATCCATAGTAGCTTAGAACAGAGCACCTCCAGTGCATGACCTTAGACCCCCTGAAATAGTCAGAAGTAGAGATTTCTTCTTCGTTAGCCTAAGAGAATCACTCCACTGAAGTCTTTTTCTAGTGGAACATTTTTCTTACTTTAAAAAGTCATTAGAAAAGGTTGGCAGTGGATCTGTTATCTACTGCATGACATTGAATAAGCCTGGTGTGGAGGATTGTTTGTCAGCCATCTTACCACTGACAAACCATTTCCTTCACTTCCTTAAATATTCTGTGGGACGTTTGGAGTAGCTGCAGTTCATCACACAACACTCTGTGAGTTACCAGAGCCCAGGCTAGAGCACCTGTCTTTCCAGCTTCATCATTGTAAGTAACATTGTGATGAATATCTGTGTGCACCTCTGATTATGTCCTCAAGGGAAGTTAGCAACTGGATTGCTGGGACCAAAGAGGATAAACATTTTAAGGCCTGTCTGTATACAACCAGGATGTTAAATCTAAAGATAGAGCTAGGGAAAGCAATTTTAACCCTGGAGGTTTAAGTTAGAAGTTCTCCCTCAAAGGAAGGGCATTAGTGATGTTGAAAGGGACATCAGAGAAGCATCTGTTTGTACGTGATGATGGTGGACGGTTAATGCAGAGACCACAGCTGGCTGAAGTCCCGAGAATAAGTGACTGCAGTGCTTGGTCCTTAAGGGGACATCTATATCACACACACACACACACACACACACACACACACACTTCTTTTCTTTCTCTCTTCCTCTTTCTCTCTACCTCCCTCTTTCCCTCCCATCCCAAGCTCAGGGAACATCACAGAATGTAAGAGCCAGAATTAGGGAGGTGTGCTTTGAAATCATGTCTTCCGGGCCTGACATGGTTGATGCACTCTCAAACTCAACACCTCTGATGTGCTGCATAAAACCTGTAAAAATTTGGGTCCAACATTTCATCATGAAATGGGGAAGGGCTCATAAGAGCCCACCCCTCCCTCCCTCCCTGTGGGACAGCTGTGGTGGCTGGGGGAGGGCTTTCTTTTTCTTCATTGGTATAGCCACAGATATATTACCCATGCTTCTGTAGGCAGCCCTCTTACTGAGTCACATAGACACAAAACAGGAAAGTAGGATAGCTTGCTGTGAAGAATGGTTCCAGGGTTTCGTTGTTTTAGTAGGATAATGAGGAGAGGGAGTGAAGAGGACTAAAACTCATTATATAAATGTATGAAGTAGTCAAATGCTTAAAAGTATTAAATCATAAAAAAGGGTGGGTTTGTGGAAGTAACATGTTTTGCACATGTTAGAGAAGGAACCTAGGCTTAGAATGGTGTAGTTTCACCTGTCTGCCAGTGGAGGGAGCCCTGTTTCCAATTCCTCTGTAGGTGTTAGCTATGAAGGCAGAGTCTCCTAATCTTTAGGGCTGTGTGAGTGAACACAGCTTTTTATTTATATTAATAAATTTGAGTTTAACTTATTCAATGTACTTTTAAGCAACCCTAGTTTAAGAGTCAGGTAGCCTTGGATTCTTCTCAGGCTGCTGCCTTTTAGCTAACTCATTGAACAACTAACTTCTTTGATCCTCTATTTTTAAATGAAATATAAATATGGTAGTCCTACTTCCCCAGGATTTTGTGACATCAAATGAGAACATATTCAAAGTTCTTAGCTGTGATATTTACCCTGTTCTATCACAATTTCTTCTGTGAAGAAGATAGTCCCTGGAAAATATGGAATGATTCTGAAAGTTTTGTCAGATCACAATATAATGTCCTCAGTGTGTGATAATTCGGGGGAAGAGGGAGTGTTAGAAACAGAAGTTGCTATTGGTTCTTCAATATTTATTAGTTTCCTTGTTTATTTGATTTCTATGTTGGGGATCAAACCCAGGTTTTGCACATCTTAGATCAACAGTCTGTCACTAAACTACATCCCTTATCCTTGGTTTGTTATTTTTTGTTGCATAGACTGACCTGAAATTCAAAATCCTCCTGCCTCAGCTTCCCAAGTACCAGGATTCCAGGTATGTGTCACCATGCCTGATAAATACTTCAGCTTTAAAAATGAGTCAGGGTCATGTTCTAGAAAAGTCACAAAAGGCAACTGTTAAAAGTAAAACAGGAGACCTTATTTCTGGGAAGAGAAGATAATGGTACCAGAAGGGCAGATTAAGAAAATACATATTACAGCAGAGCACATTTGACTCCTAAACTTAAAAAACAAACAAGACACCTGAGCCTCTTTGTCTGGACTGTGAGAAATGCTTTTGTATAGCTCTACACATGTCTTCTTTGCATCTTCCAGAGTCTACAGACAGTTGAGCTTATACAAGCTTGACTTGGGTGGTCTCTTCACACCTCCTCTGTCTTTTGCCCTATGACAGGTCTGCGTGGGCCTGGCCTTTAAAGGTTCTCTCCTGTAAACATGTGTGCCTTGCCTGAATACTGCAGCTTCTGGGGAACTGTGGTCATTGTTCTCATCAGCTGCTCTCTCAAAGAATCCTTAAGCAAGAAATATTCGGATGAACTAAACCACACAGTTGATCAAAGTCTTGTCGTTGTCACCTTGCTAATTCCTTAGCCTTCAAATCTAGACTTGGGGATTTAGCTCAGCATCCCTAGTTTTGGTCCCCAGGACCACCATAAGCCACTTCCCTGTAAAAAAAAATTTCAAAGCTTGAATGTCGCTTCCTTATGGAAGTAGTCCTTGCCCTGTATCCTACATGAAGAACCTTCCCTGTTTGTTGCCTGTGGACTGTCCTGTGTTTTCTCTTATGTATATGTTGCCTTGAACTCATAGAGGTCCACCTGCCTCTGCCTCCAGAGTGCTGGGATTAAAGGTGTGCGCCACCACCACCTGGCTGTGTATTTGTTTTTAATACTTAAGTTTGTCCTGTAACACCACGGGTTTTGGAAAAGGAGAAATTACACCCCTTTTGATATCTGTTGGACCTATAGGGCCTACCACTGTGCCTGGTACTTGGTAGATACTTTGTAAGTATTGACACTGACACAAACAACTAAAGTGGATGGCTTACCATGGCGTCATTCCAGTTGGCTTCCATCCGCCTAATTATGATATTGCAGACAGCCACGTCAATTGGTGGACATTGGCAGAGACGAAAGCTGTTTGCATTGTGCTTAGTGAGCTAACACATTGCTGGATAACAGTGCCTTTGTCTGTTGTCATACTGCTGCCATGAAGTATTTGTTTGATGACATGGTGGGTTTTTCCCGTTGTTTCCTTTGTAAGAACTGTCCCTCAAACTTTATTGTGTGTGGAAGTCATCAGTAGCAGAGGAAATGGCGTGTGTATGTTTCCAGAAGGTGATCCCAGGTCTCCCGCTCTACGGAGAGGGAGGGAGGGATCCTCATGTTTAAGGATTTAAGTTTTGTAGAAGACAGAGCAGATAGTCCAGCTCTCATATATTCTCCCCTGCTCAGTCCCCTCTGTTGCCATCTAGTGCATCAGTGCCAGGTTGCTGTTGAACTTTATCAGCTGAAGTCTGTGTTTATTCACAGTCCCTTCACTTTTCGCTTTGTGTGCTTTTTCTGTTTCTTAGGCTCCTCTTGATGGTGAAAGTTTCTCTGATTTTCATTTTCCTTTTTTTGGGGTGATTTATTTAAAAAGTTTTAATTACACATATATGTGTGTCCATGTTTGTGCACATGTGTGTGGGTGCCTGTGGAGGGAGGCCAGAGACACTGGATTAACTGGAGTTACAGAAGATTGTGAGCCACCTGACATGGCTGCTGAGATCCTCTGGAAGAGCGCACTGCACTCTTAACTGCTGAACCATCTCTTCAGCCCAGGCCTGTGCTGTCACCCACCGTGACTGCTTTGGAGGACTACTGGTGGGCTGTGTTGAATGATTCCTCTTCATTGGGTTTTGTCTGATGTTTTTTTCTGGTGATTAGCCTGGGATTTTAATTTTGTAGGAGAGGGAGCTGCATAATTGAAGTGCTGGTCTCATCGGTTAAACAGAGGGCGGGTACTAGACTGACAGTGTTGCTGACCTTGGTCACTTGCTGATGATGTCATATTCCTTGTTTCTTCTGATGGCGCAAGTCATAAACAATCCCACACCAGTTTGGAATTATGATTAATAGGGTGGTATTTATTTAAAGGGGAATAAACTTACAGATCACCGTCCCAGACAACAGCCCTCTCCGCAATTAGGAAGAAGTCTAGTCGCCGGAACCGGAGCAGGAAGTAAAAAGAGCGAAGAGGGAAGTAGCCGCTTTTTTAAAGGGAAAGAGACCACGCCCCAATGGGCTGGTATCTCAGCGGCTATTGGCTGGAGGAGCGGAAGGACCTCCCGCAACATTCTTCTCTGCTGTTTTTCTCTTTCCCCTCGGTGTTATTTTTCTCACAGTGACCAGATATCTCACAGAAACAATGCAAGGAAAGGAAACTTGTTTAGAACAGAAAAAAAAAAAAAAGATTATCAAGTGCACTGCAAGGTAGTGGCAGGCAGGGGGCCTTACAGGGACAGGGGGGTTCTTCATTTTCAAAGGGTTGTTTGTCCCATGCACATATAGAGAAGCTCATGGGGATGGGAGCATGTGGAGGCAGGGAGAGGGTCCTGGGGACAAGAAGAGGTCCTGGGGACAAGACACTGCCTTGCAGGCAGTGACCTGCTTCCAGCTTTGCCTTACCTCCTTAGTTTCCAGGACTCAATAGAGCACCAGCAGCTGAGGCCCAATGGACAAACACCAGTTTATCTTGTCCATAGTGTTTTGGGTGTGTTTCCCAAAACTGAACCGGAGACCACAGCTTATGTGAGAGGAGTATGGAAGGGGATATTACTCTAGTTACCCAGTCTTATAGGCACTGATATTTGAGAAGAAAGGGAAAAATAAGTATGTATTAGCTCCTACTCCACTTGTTAAAAGTAGTCCCCAGCACACTACCACCCGAGTCTGGTGACAGTCATTGGTAGATATCAAGAGGAGGGACTGCCATAGCATCTTACTGCGACCACAGCAGAGAACCCAGAAGTGGGCCCTTGTAAGCACTTGCGTATTATTCTTACTAAATAAAAAGTAAATATATTTCACTTTTCAATCCTCTCAGTCACTGCTTCTCAATCTTTAATTTTAGCCCATAAATTCTTTATACTCCTGGATTGAAGTCAGCCATTTTGTTTGATTCTTAATGCATGTGTTTCTGTGTGTGGTTTTATTCAGACATTCAAATCTCTGGTCCATCTGGAATTTAACAACTGCCTTGAGAGATAGATTCACCTTTACCCTTTCCAAATACTACCCAAATACTACTCCTTAGAAAGCCCATTTGCTCTCAGTGTTTAGAGTCCTGTTTTTTTGTTTGTTTGTTTGTTTGTTTGTTTTTGTTTTGTCACAGATAATCAATTGTACCTGTCTCTGGATTTACCATTCTGTTCTCCTGGTCTGTATTTATTTATCCCTGTGCTGATAGTAATAACTGATTTTTAATTAAAGAAGCTTTAAGTTGGTTTGAACTTTTTGTAGGGTTAGTACTATCATTATCATTGCTTTGGTAAGAATCCAGTAACTGTTTAGTCCATGAGGCTGGATATCTCACCTGGTCTTCAGCGTATTCTGGAATCCCAAAGAAGTAGGCTCCAATGTCAGCGAAGGAATGGACTTGTCAAGCAGATTGAAAGCAAGCTGGCAGAGAGGGCAAATTCCCTTCTTCCAAGTCCTTTATAAAGGCAGCCAGAAGAAGGTGTGGTCTAGATTAAAGTTCTGGATTCATTGTGTATCTTCCTACTTCAAAAGATCAGGATGAAAAGTGCATCTTCCCCACTTTAAATTATTTAATTAAGGAAAAAAATCCCTTATAGGTGTAAAACCCAGTTGCTTGGGTTTTAATTAATTCCAGATGTGGTCAAATTGACAACCAAGAATAGCTATCACAAGCCAACTCTTTAACTTGACACACAATTGTATCTCCATATGTCATGCTTAATTTCCAAATGAAAACAATGGCCAGATCATATTTGCACCCGTGGTGGTTTGAATATACCATATATATTTGAATGATTGATCATTAGGGTGCGGCAACTACTAGAGAAGGAGTAGAAGTGAAATGGGTGTGATCTTGCAGGAAATGTGTCACTTGGATAGGCTTTGAAGTTTCAAAAGCTCCCCCCCGCCAAAAAAAAAGTGGGCATGGTGTCCCACCCCTTTAGTCCCAGCGTTTCTGAGGCAGAAGCAGGCAGATCTCTGAATTCGAGGCCAGGCTGGTCTACACAGCTAGTTCCAGGACAGGGTTACAAAGAAAAGCCCTGTCTCCTAACAAAAGCCTAAACCAGGTCCAATGGCTCCCTCTTCCTGCTGCCTTCAGATCCATATATAGAACTCTCAGCTACCATGTGTGCCACTATGCTCCTTGCTTAAGGATAATGGACTAAACCTCTGAAAGTGTAAGCAAGCCCCAATTAACTGCTTTTTATAGGAGTTGCCATAGTCATGGTGTCTCTTCACAGCAATACACTAAGACAACACCTAACATGATATAACCACTGATATTCTCTTAATTGATGTTATATTACATGAAAAAGACATTGAGGAAAGAAAGCACAAATATCTGTACAAATAGTTTCTTAACAAATAGGACAGAAAAACTCATGTTAATTATAATCCATGTTTCTGGTCACATGACCTTAGTTGGTATTCATAACTATCTTTCTCTACTACCCATTCTATATTTTCTCCAACCTCAGCAAGCACCTCAAACAGGTGTTGACTCTTTTCCTGACAGGTCCGTGACCTTTGTCATCCTGCTTGGATTAGGTTGTTATGGTTTCCCATTGACTTTAATCGCAGGACATGATAGCACAAGAGATGCCTTAAAACAGTGTTTCTTAACCCTTTCATAGGGGTCACCTAAGACCATCAAAAACCACAGATATTTGCATTATGATTCCTAACATTAGCAAAATTATAGTTATGAAATAGCAACAAAAATAATTTTATGGTTGGGGTCACCACAACATGAGGAACTGTATTAAAGGGTCTAAACTTGAGGAAGATTGAGAACCACTCACTGCCCTAAAGGTTCTCCTGCAGTCTAGACATAATCTCTTTCTCCATAGGAGAATCAATCCAATTTACCTTTGGTAAGCTGGATCGATCACACCTCCTAACACTGTTATTTCTTTTTTAGCTTGTTGGCTTAAGGGCATCAGAAGCCCAAAGTGGCTGGTGGGTAGTCTGAACTTCCAGTTCAATAGGATGCTCATTGTGGCCCCTGGCAGGAACATTCCCCACTATATAACCAAAGCTTCTAGACCAGCAAAACTTAAGGTTGCAGGAACAGACAACAAAAACCTTTACAGTGGGTCACTAGGGGTGATAGTGAGTGGAACTATTCCTTTTTATACCCCTTGATTCCTGAACCTCTGGATCCTGACTATATATTGGACATTGATTCAAAGCATGTATCACCTTCTGAGAACTCTGCCTGAGCCCTCCAGGCAGCTGCCACCTAATTGACCATGTAACTGTGTCTTCAAAAGGCCATTTCATCTTTCTATCAGTCCAGCTACTTCAGGATGGTGGGGGTCATGAAAGACCAGTGGATTCAATGATCATGGGGCACTGTTTTACTTCTCTGGCTGTGAAGCAAGTTCCTTGGCCAGAAGCAGTACTGTGTGGAATACCATGCTGATAGATAAGGCATTCTGTAAGTCCATGATGGTAGTTTTGGCAGAAGCGTTATGTGCAGGAAAGGCAAATCCATAGCCAGAATGGCATCTACTCCAGTAGGGACAAAGCATCAGCCTTTCTACAGAAGTGGCTCAGTGTACTCAACCTGCCACCAGGTTGAGTGGTCACTGGCTGGTCACCTGGGAAATGGTGCCATATCTGGGGCTCAGTGTTGGTCTCTGCTGTTGGCAGATCTGGCACTCAGCAGCAGCTGTAGCCAGGTCAGCCTTGGTGAGTGGAATTCTGTGTTGTTCAGCCCATATATAACATCCATTGTTGAGGGAATACATTCTGCCAATAGCTTTGGGGTACCGGCCTTCAAGAGTGGCTTCTTGCCTGCAAATGTGATCTCTTAAAAGGAGAGAGAGAAGTTGTACATACACGCTCTCTTGGGTTGTGAAGACTGGAGTTAGGTAGCATGAAGCAGTGTGTGGCCTGTTCCCAACTCCCTCGATTCATGAATCTGTTCTCCCCAGTACCCCTCAATAAATTTATATATATCAATATGTATTTCTTTGTGGTTCTTGCTATTTCTGGTGCCCACATGAGCAGACTCCAAATGCCCCTACTGGGGCAAACTGCCCCACACAGCTTCACGGGGCTAGCTTAATAACCCCTGTCCACCCCACCTCACCCTTAACCCCCCTCCACCATGCCTGCCTTTGTTTATTGGCCTATTGGGCAATGACCGGAATGACTTGAGAAAGAGGCTGACTGTTCACAGAATGGGTCAGCTTTTTGGTGTATTGAATTCCTCCTCTGCTCATGTCACCATTTACACGGGACACAAGTATCTACACATCCTTTGTCCATTTGGAGAGATCCATCCACATACTTCTTCCCCAGATGTTTCTCACCAATGTTCCAATTACGCTCTTTCCTAGTCCCTGACCATCCAGCCAGTCCATTGGCTACAGCTCATGAGTCAGTGAATAATCACACATCTGGCCATTTTTCCTTCCAAACAAACTCTAATACCATGTGTACTGCTTGAAGTTCTGCCCACTTGAAGGTTTCCCCTTGTCTTTGTTTTTCGGGGTTGTCCCAGAAAGGAGCTGTAATGCTGCAGCTGCCCACTTCTGGGTGGTGCCTGCATAACGTGCAGAAGAACCATCAGTAATCAACCCTGGTCTTCTCTTCCCCAGTCACCTGATCATAGCGCACACGCTTTGAGGCTCCAGGTGAATGCTTGGTGGCAGACAGCTTTGTAATGGGAGTAGAGACTGCATGTAGTTTGCTTTTGCCTTCAGGATCTGCTCAGGCTCAGTCACAGATATACCACTCCCATCCATTAATGCGCGCCTGCTGTGCACGTCCTACTTTATGACTTAGTGGGATGCATAGCACCCAGCTTATGATGGGCAGCTCAGGTCACATGATAACTTGGTGGCCCATTGTCAAACATTTAGTTTCTAGTAAGGCCCAATAGAAGGTCAAGAGCTGTTTCTCAAAGAGAGAATAGTTGTCTGCAGATATGGCAGAGCCTTGCTCCAGAATCCCAATGTCTCTTCTGTGGTTCACCTACAGGCCTGCCAAAGGCTCCAAACATCGTGCCACTTACACACCAGGTACCACTGAGTCTGCTGGATCATATGGTACAAGTGGTAGAGCAGCTTTCCCAGCAGCCTGGACCTGTTGAAGAGCCTTCTCCTGTTCCAGGCTCTACACAAAGGTAGTAGCTTTCTGAGTCATCTGGTATATGGGCCAGAGTAACATACCCAAGTGAGGAATATGCTGTCTCCAGAATCCAAACAGACCCACTAAATTTGTGCTTCTTTCTTGGTAGTGAGAAGGACCAGGTGCAGTAATTTACTCTTCACCTTAAAAGGAATAGCTCTACACGCCACACACCAGTGGACTCCTAAGAATTTCACTGCAGTAGAATACCCTTGAAATTTTGGTTGGATTTATTTCCCATCCTTTGATGCATATTTGTGTGACCAACAAGTCCAAAGTAGTTGCTACCTCCTGCTGACTTCATCCAATCAGCATAATGTCATCAACATAGTGAATTAATGTGATATTTTGTGGAAGAGATAGATGATCAAGACCCCTTATAACTAAGTTATGTCACAGGGCTAGAGAGTTGATATTAGCTTTGAGATGAAACAGTAAAGGTATATTGCTGGCCTTGCCAACTGAAAGCAAATTGCTTCTGGCAGTCTTTATGGACAGACAGATACTGAGAAAAAGGTACTTGCTAGATCAGTAGCCGCATACCATGCACCGGGAGAGCTGTTAATTTGCTCAAATAAAGACTTCCATTTAGTCTTTCCATCCATAATAGCCCTCATTCCACAGGCCAGGGAACCAATGTGAGAATTCTGTCAATTTCTAAGTATATCTGTCCCAATTATACATTCCAGGACTGAGTTCAGGAACCCACTGGACCTATTGTGAGTCTAACTTCAACTAAAACTCCCTTAATCACCTGACCTCCATGAAGTTCCTATTTTAACTGGAAGGCCACAATGCTTATTGGGATCTCTCAGAATCAGCATCAATTCAGAGTCAGTATCTATCTAAATACACCCTGCGCCGGGCGGTGGTGGTGCACGCCTTTAATCCCAGCACTCGAGAGGCAGAGGCAGGCAGATCTCTGTGAGTTCGAGGCCAGCCTGGTCTACAAGAGCTAGTTCCAGGACAGGAACCAAAAGCTACGGAGAAACCCTGTCTCGAAAAATCTAATACACCCTGCAACGGCTGTTTCCTTCTCCCAGTGTATCTTTGCAAAAGGCTGTAGGTCCCTCTGGAGAAGATATTTTATTGTGGTCCTTCCTCAGGGGAACCTAACTTCACTCAAGGAGTTTTGGCAAACTGGCTCAAGTCTGGAAATTGATTCATGGGTCAATTTGAGAGTTTTCCCACTTATAAATATCAAACAAGCCAGGTGGTGGTGGCGCACGCCTTTAATCCCAGTACTCAGGAGGCAGAGACAGGTGGATCTCTGTGAGTTCAAAGCCAGCCTGGTCTACAAGAGCTAGTTCCAGGACAGGTTCCAAAGCTACAGAGAAACTCTGTCTTGTTTTGGTTTTGGTGTTTTTTTTTTTTTTTTTTTTTTTTTTTTTTTTGAGACAGGCTTCTCTGTGAAGCTGTCCTGGAATTCACTCTGTAGACCAGGCTCCTCTGCTTCCCTAATGCAGGAGTAAAAGACATGCAACACTACTACCTGGTGCAGTAGCATTCTCTTCTCTTTCATGCCCGGAAACACCATGATTGATTAGCCATTACCAAAGGTCCATACAAATCATGCCACCATAAAAGTCTGTTTGCCTGTGTTGCCCATTACGGGCTAGGACATTATGGACATTGCTTTGTCTATACTGCCCATTACTATAACCACAGTCACCTCGTCTTTAGGGAATCAGTGCTGCCACCTGGTCCCTGCTTCTTCAAGACCCAATTAAACCCCTTGCATTTAATTCACCTAACTGAGAGAAATGTCTCCAACACTAAGGGCTGTCACAAGGAAAAGTGTGACCACAAAGCTCTTCAACTGTGCTAGTGCCCCCTCACCATTTTGCATCTTGTTGGATTAGTGAAGGGCACATCTTCTGGGCTTTCCCATTGTGGAAGATTAGGTTTTACATTGCATTTTCCCTGAACCTTAAAATCCTTTCATCAAAACCAAACCAAGGAATATCAGGCATCTCCAACTCCTTTTCAGTAGGCCATCTATTGACAAATGCTTCAACCAACCATTCAAACAAACTTTTGATACCTTTGTTTGTTTTTAATTGTGAGAGTTTCCATATTAAACCTAGAATCTCCACTCAGTGGGCCCATATAAATAAACCCAACGTGTTCTAGTTTTATGTTCCTTCCACCATTATTCCACACCCTTAAAATCCATTCCCTCACATATTCTCAGATTTCTGCTAGAATGAATTAGCAAACACAGTAAGCTCTTTAGTAGTGTAGTGCACCTCCTCAGGACTACACTTCCCATTCCTCTCTAGGAGCCTGTTGAGCCTTCAGTCTGGTTTTGGGTCTAGAGGCAAGTATATTGGAACCCTGAGGGACATGAGTATTTTCTTGCCTGGTGTCTCGTTCAGAGAAAATCACTGCTTGTTTAAACAGTGGAGGAATAACTTCCTCAAAGGTGAAATAGGCAGTGTTTCTGGATGTTGGGGTGTGAGTACATTTTCTGCTAAGGATGGAGAGACTACTTCCTCTAATGAGATAAATCCTCGAGAATCTGAGGGTTCAAAGTTTCCAGCCTCAGTAGAGTCCTCTCACACATTCCCATCTCTAGTTACAAGATCCTGTTCTTTACTTATTAGTGCCCTTACTTTGACCACCTACACCCACCAAGACTGGGACCCACCTGAATTTTTGCTGTAATTCAGGCAACCTTATAATGAGGGCTTTGGTTAGCTTTTCCATACCTTGACTGCTGAAGACAAGATTCTCTTCCAGAGCACACTTTAGACTGTTTACACAAGTTTGTTGTTGGCCTTCACCATATTCGGAGATGCTAGAAGATGGTTAATTTTACCACGGAGCTCCTCCTTTTCCTTTGTCAGTTCATCCAGAGATGCCAGGAGCAACCAACCAGCATTGTTATTTTCTTGTTTTTCCATAGTCAAAATTTTATGTACAGATTCACCAAATCCATTACCTCTCTCAATTGCTGATTCAGGATAATCAAAGCATTTGTCTCCTTAAGTTTGTAAAAAAATTATATATATGGAATGTATTAATTAGAATGGCTTACAGCTCTAGGTAGTCCAACAGTGACCAACAGAAAGTCTAAGAATCCAGTAGTTATTCAGTCCACGGGGCTGGATATCTCAGCTGATCTTCAGTATATTCTAGACTAAAAAGAAGTAGGCTCCCATGCTAGTGAAGGAATGGACTTGCCAGGCAGAGTGAGGGTGGTAGTTAAAGAACAAGCTTCCCTCTTCCATGTCCTTTACATAGGCTGCCAGCAGGTGTGGCCCAGATCAAAGGTGGATCTTCACACCTTAAAAGATCTCGATTAAAAGTAAGTCTTCCCACTTCCAATGATTTAGTTAAGAAAAAGTTCCTCACATGTGTAACCAGCCACTTGAGTTTTAGTTAATTCCAGATGTAGTCAAGTTGACAACCTAGAATAGCTGTCACAAGAAACGAACAAGCAAAGAAGCATATTTAACAAGCCATACAAGGAAGGGTGGCTGGAGAGATATGTGGTTAAGAACACTAGCAGTCTTGCAGATTACCTGGATTTGATTCCCAGTACCCACATGGAGGCTCACAATCATCTGTAATCCCACTTTCAGGGGATCCAAAGCCCTCTGCTGTCTGTTCTGGGCACCAGGCACTTGTGTGGTACACATACATACATATGAGAAAAACTCTCAAAATGAAGTGAATAAATCTCATTTTAAAAGTAGCTTTAGAAGGGTAGATTCTAACAAGGGTAGACTTCATCAGTTTTCTCTTCATTCTACAAAAATACTCCCAACCCCTCAGAGGTTAATCCTTAGGGATTTAATTAATCTGGGGTTATTCATTTATTTGTTTGAAGTTTCCAGATACTTAAATGTGCACCAGAATTGAGTACTACTGAGCTAGTCCTGAGGTCAAGACCATGCCTGATTTATCTAGTACTGTAGTCCCAAAACTTAGCTTCATAGTAGCTCAAATGTGGTAAGTGCTCAATGAATAGGTGTTAAATGTTTCATTAGTCCCTCGTTTCTCAGATGTACAAGATTTCAGAGGTCGTTTGCCTAGGGCGTTCAGGTTAACTGGCAAGTAGAGCAGTGAAGCCCAGATTTCTCGTCTTTCAACTCTATTTTTTGGCCATTTTCCTTTGTACATATATGCATTCTCAGTTCTTATGTTGTTCAATGTTATAACTTCAACCCCAGTTCCTACTCCACACTGAAGACGGAGGAATGAACTTTAGATGCTTAGAAAGCTAACCACCTGACAGTGTTGTAGTATCAGTGTTCTGTGTCAGCTCACCCTTTAAGTCAAGTAGGAGTGGGGCAGAGGAGAAGGAGGCGAAGAAACATGGAACTGAAATTCACTGTGTTCTCTGCCAGACATCAGGCTTCAAACCTCTGACTTAAGTTACTCATTCTTACTCTCTTTAAAAGAATTGTTCTTATTTTAATTATGTTTATGCATGTGTCTGCTGCCTGTGGAGTCCATAGGTGTCAGATCCTTCTGGACCTGGAATTATAGGTGGTTGTGAGCCGTCCAGGGTGGGTGCTGGAAACTGAACTTAGTCCTTGAGTCCTCTGTAAGAACTGTATACACTTTTAACTGCTGAGTCATCTCTCTAGCCACTCCCATTCTCTCTTCTCTCCTTCCCCCATCTTTAATGGAGCTCTCTGTCCCGTTTCAGCAGTAAAACAATCAGATGTTTTAGAATACTTGACATTTGGATTGTTTTTTCGTTTTTTTTAATTTTGATTTTTTGAGACAAGGTTTCTCAGTGTAGCCCTGACTGTCTTGGAATTTGCTTTGTAGACCAAGCTGTCCTCGAACTCACAGAGATCCACCTGTCTCTGCCTCCCAAGTGCTGGAACTAGCGCTGTGGATTGTTTATTTTAATTAGGATTCTCATGACTTTCTGTTAAGGTGGTTCCAGGTCCGTGTTCCCATATCCTTGTTGCTTTATCCAGTCTTTTTTTTTTTTTTTTTTTTTTTTTTTTTTTTTTTTTGGTTTTTCGAGACAGGGTTTCTCTGTGGTTTTGGAGCCTGTCCTGGAACTAGCTCTTGTAGACCAGGCTGGTCTCGAACTCCCAGAGATCCGCCTGCCTCTGCCTCCCGAGTGCTGGGATTAAAGGCGTGCGCCACCATCGCCCGGCCTTTATCCAGTCTTGACTTGTGTAAGCTCCCCAGAAAAACTCCAAAAATGGTGGAGATCAAATAGGAAAAGCTATAATGAATTATAAAGGATTATATAAGGAAATCACCCTCTGATTCAGTGTGTGTGTGTGTGTGTGTGTGTGTGGTCTGCCTCACTTTAAAGAATTGGATTCTAACAGTGATATACTCTGGACCAATCTAATAACAGCAAGAAAAGATTTAAGGAAAAAATTGAAGGCATAAGGGGGAGGTATAAGGCAGAAAAGATTTACAGCTCTAAGATTTAGAGAGATGGAAACCCTGGAAGATAAAAGAGACATTTAGCATTATTTGTCCCTTTGAAACATTTGCCATTGGTAAACTTGTCACCTGAGATCAGAGCTCTAGTCAGATCTGTGGGATTGGGGAGATGAAAACTGGCATTCTTGTGTACCAAGGAGGAAGAATGATAGTTAATAAAACCCCACTTCCCCCAAAGATTCTACTTAGAGGGAAATAAACCAAAACTAGATTGTCCCAGAAGCCAAGAGGAAAAAGACACCAAGAACAGGCATCAAATCACTGCATTCTAGAGAGTAAATGTGCTGTACCTTTGCTCCTTCACTGTGGCAGTCTCAGCACAGAGGTAAGAGCATGTGTTGTTTGTCCCTTCTGGGCACCTGTGAACAAGTGGGTCTGCCACTTCCCCTCAGGTGTGTGTTCATAAGTGGGAGTGTTTTTACTTAATCCTTAAAAAATGAGACTGAGCGCACAGACATTTAGAGCTTAGAGCCAGAAAAGCCCCCGAAGGTCAGTATTATGACCTTTGTCTGTTTGTCTTTTCCTTCCCTCCCCTCCCCTTCCTTTCTTATTTATTTATTTGGGTACATGTGCAGGTGTGCACTTTTCATGGCTTGCATGTCGAGGTCAGAAGACCACTTTCAGGAGTCGGTCGCCACCTTCCACCTTGTTGAAACAGTGTCTCATTGTTTCTGATGCCCTGCATATTCCAGACTAGCTGGCTTGCAAGTTTCAGGCATTACTATATCTGGCATTTAGTGTGGATTCCAAAGATCATCAAACTGAGGTAAGCAGCCTTGTAGCTAGTGTTTTCACCCACTGAGCCATCTTCCTGAACCTGACCTTGTAATCTTTTTATGTATGTGTGTGCACATGCTGAGGTATAGATATGGTGGTCAGAAGGCAGTTTTATGGAGTTAATTCTCAGCTTCTACCCTCACCTGGTTCCAGCAGTCAAATCAGATCATCAGACTTGTATGGCAAGTCTTTCTTCAGCTGAGTCACCTCACTAGCCTGCCTTGTGCAATTTATGTTTGAGACAGAGTACCTAGTAATTGTTTTCTGATATGTAAACACATAAATATCTTACTGTACACAGTAAAAGTAACATTAAATATTTTATGTAAAACTTCAGGAATATAGGCAACGTGTAGTTAGGCCTCTGATGACTGTCAGTTTTGAACATGTGTAGCCTTATTTTTTGCCATTCTTTTAACAGTATAGCGTAACAGCTGATGACACAGTATTTATATGACACGAGGTATTTGAAGCAACCTAGAGGTGATTTTAAATACATAGGAGTATGTGTAAATGCAGGGCTATTTTATTTTGTTGTTAACTATTATTTTGATGTTATTAAAATGTTATTTTCAAATTTTTATTTAATTTTTTTTTTTGGTGTGTGTGTGTGTGTGTGTGTATCTGTCTGTCTGTCTGTCTGCTGGTAACATGAGGGGCCAGAAGAGGGCATTGAATTACCTGAAGCTGGAATTACAGGTGGTTGTGAACTGCCTGACATGGATGCTGGGATTTAAATTAGCATCTCCTGAAAGAGCAACAAGTGCTCTTATCCACTGAGCCATCTCTCCAGCCCCAACAGTGCTATTTTATAAAAGAGAATTGAGGAGGTTAGCCTCTGTTCTGATTCTACCAGTTGTAGTTTTTTGATTGGCATATTCTCTCTCCCAGTTGTCATTTCAATATATTTGGGCAGATTTCACTGGGTCTAGCTACTGAAATGTCTTACTTCAAATTAGATTTCTTTTGAAGGCCTGCCTTTCACTGAGCTCAAATTTGTTCAAGTCTTAACAGTTTAGATCTCACCAAGCAGGGTGGTACAGACTTCTGTAGTCCCTGAGATAGAAAGGTAGTGAGTTTAAGACCAGCGTGGGTTATATACAGTTCAAGGCTAGCTTGGGCTGCAAGAGACCAATCTTAAGAAAATTAAATCAGGCAAAAGAAGACAAGCAATTTAGATTCTCTAACTTTGTGTTGGACGTAGAAGAATTTGGACCTGGCACATGAAAAACCCTGTGTACAAAATAGAAACACATCCGGTGCTGGAGCTAGTCTACCCGTAGATGAAAATCAAATGTGTCCACTGGAACTGCGTCCTCCTGGCAGCTCAGATTGCCAGCTGAGCAGCTCAGTGCTCTGTTGATAAACATTTCCTTTCCTGTGCAGAAGGGAATTTCTGTCCTTGATTTGTGTCACTAAGTGGAACGGAATTGTAAGCAACAGACAGATGAGTCTCAAACAGGAGCAGCACTCAAAAGGACCAGTTGGCCCCTCTGCAAAAGCAGGCAGTGATGTGTCTCTGAGTGTCATCTGTGGGTAATGAAGCAGTGGGACTGTCAAACTCACAGATGGGTCATGACTCATCAGACATTTATTTTCACTGGGTTTCTTCCTCCATGTGAGTTGAAGACATAGTCTTCTGTACATGCAACTCAGACCAAAAGAGCACCACGTGCCTCAAGCCTGTTTCAAACTAGACTTCACTACCCTGAAATTAATGAATAGTTGTCAAAAGGGTACCAGAATTCCATCAACATACCTTTTAACAAATACAGGACAGCAGAATATCCATGTAACTTTGAACTCTTTTTCCATCAAGCCATATGCAAAGTGTAACTCAAAATGGATTGAAACCTAAATACAACATCTAAACATTTAACCCTCTAAAGAGCTGGGCACATAACCAACTGTAAGAAGGGTCTAGATTGGGGGCTGGAGAGAAGGCTTAGTTGTTAAGAGCAAGCACTGCCTGCTCTTCCAAAGGTCCTGAGTTCAATTCCCAGCAACCACTTGGTGGCTCACAACCATCTGTAATGGGATCTGGTGCCCTCTTCTGGCCTGCAGGCATACACGCAGACAGAATACTGAGAATACTGTATACATAATAAATAAATAAAATCTTTTTTAAAAAAAAGAAGGGTCTAGATTTAATTGCTGACTCCACAGTGCTAATGAGGGCTCTGTCACTCTGGTTATAAAGCCCTTATCACATGATTCACACATTTCTTTCCCCTTTTAGGGATTTTGTTTTCATTATTTGGATAATACCATTTTTAGCACTAACTTTTAACACTGATGACATTCAATTTGTGTTGTGTTTGTTTGTTGTGCAGAATTGGGGTCAAACCCAAGGCCCATATACACATTTAACAAGTGTCTGTCATTTTGTTTTCTTTTTGTTATCTGGTACCAGAGATTACTAGAGATTTCTTCTACCATTCAAAGTGTATAATGGGTTTCACTACATGCATTTGTGCAAACATGCCCACATTTGAATCCTAGAGTGTTGTCATCATGCTAAGAGAACCCCGTGTTCACTAACTGCCACTACACATTCTTACATAACCCCCACCCTGAATCTTCTTATCTGCTTTTTGTCTTTGAATTCATCTGTGCTGCACATGGAGTCATACAAGACATGGGGTTTCCTGACTGCACCTTACCTTTGGCACATTTCTAAGGTTCGTTCATGTTCCCCCAGTGTCATTCTTTCTTTTCATCCCACCCTTGGGCATGCCACACTTAGTTGATTCGTGTTTGGATTTTGTAGTGTAAGATGCTCTTCGTTAAAAGCACTGACTGCTCTTACAGAGTACTTGGGTTTGATTCCCAGTACTCATCACATGGTCTCTCAGCAACTACCTGTAACTCTAGTTCCAGGAGATCCAGTGCCACCTGCTGGGCTCCATGGACACTGCACACTACACACATGCAGGCAATGCACCTATAGATATAAAAGAAACAAACAAAATCTTAATAAACAAAAAATAGCTTACTACCATCCTCCTAGAATCTGAATGCATGGAGAGGCATACTTTGCAAGCAGAATAGAAAACAGGCTTGATGAACCACATGATTCCCTGTCTGTTTCCACATCCAGGTGGACATAACATTCTGATTTTTGCCCATCTTTGTCTTTCTACTGCCATGGCACTAATTTAAGTATGCTCTATATTATTCAAATGCTGTCCTGCATTTTGTTAAATATTAACACTCAAGTCCAAGGTAGCACTCTCTTTGTGAGTGTTTACAGGACGTTTCTGTATCTCTCTGAATAGTTGTGACCCTTTAGCATAGCTTGTGACCTCTCACAAGAACTGAGCTCTCAGCATCTTCAGATTAATTTCCTCATTCTTATGAGACTACTCCCACATGTTGTCTATAGTCTTCTTGTTATTTAATGTATGAATAGTCTTTTTTTAAATAAACATCTTTATTTAGACATCATAGCGGGAAAGTTCCCAGCTAAATGCACAGACAAGCAAGGTATTACTGTGTTAACACAGGAGCCAATGAGTTACGTGGGTCTGAGTATGGAGGAGACAGCACTAAGGTTGTGGGTCAGACCAGGATAGAGGCCATAGGCTGATGCCACTTTCCCATAGTGGGGCATGCTTTCAATAGTTATTTTGTTTCAGTAATGTCAGGAACAAATACAGAACTAGTGCCAGATTCTATTTGCATATACAAATTCCAGGGCATTTCAGTAGCACTGCCGTAGGCAAAGAAAGCCCATTTCTTCCTCACTGCTTTCTTATGTTCATTCATGCCTGAACTCTCAACTTTGAACCATGTCTTGATGAAAGTCTCAGATACACAACGGAAGTGTCTCAGATGGCAATAGTTATGGTTTAAGAGCAACAGGCATCTCTGCTTAGCTCTCCACTTGGAAGTGGCCAATACCTTACCTCACGCACAATACAGAGAACCAGTTTAGGAAGTGGAGTATGAGTAAAAGCAGTAAACAGCGTTCGAGATCTCTGGTCTGTGCAAACTGACTTGAGGCTGCGGAGCTGCTGCTCACACTGCGCTAGCGACCGCAGCCTCTAGTTCAGTCTGCAAACTGCGGGCTAAATGTCTTATCTGTAGGTCTGACTTTAGCTTGTCTCTATAGCTCTATGAAAGAAACCAAATCTGAAGGAGTAGCATTATCTACAGCACAGGAAGGACCGTGAAAATGCTGAAGGCTCACACAGAATTAGCACTTTTTTCTTGAAGGGCACCTTGAGTTACATTTGGCACTTGTTTGAATTTATCTATTAGGTACAGACTTAAGGACATTTTATTTGTATTTACATTTTGGCAAAAAAAAACTTTGGTCATAGTTCTACAAAAACTTTTTAAAGATTTATTTATTTATTATGTATACAACATTCCTTCCGTGTATGCTTGCATGCCAGAAGAGGGCACCAGATCTCATTATAGATGGCTTTGGGCCACCATGTGGTTGCTGGGAATTGAACTCAGGACCTCTGGAAGAACAGTCAGTGCTCTTAACCTCTGAGCCATTTCTCCAGCCCCTACAAAAACTTTTTAAAGAGTTATTTTTGATTAAAATACTCTTTGAGAAGAACAGAAAAGTAAACATTCACACCCAACATGAGAGCATCTTAAATACAGCAGGAGTCAGTAGTGCTTACAGAAAGGAGGGTCCTCTTAAGGAAAAGGAGCCAGTATCAAAATAAGGCACACCCTGTTATTGTCACCAATTTGTACTAGGCAGCTGGGAATCTAATCACCCAAAGGTTTGAAAATGTGGTTTTGAAGATGATGTCAGATGTGGGGACAACTGACTGAATAGAATCCCCTTCCTGGAATCCACAGCAAGTCATCAGTGACAACATCCACCTCGACTCCAGCACTGTGGAACACCAGAAGTCCTCTTTCCTAGTCGGTGCATAGCTCTGTGAAGGCACTGTGCAAAATGTGGGCAGGGCAGCTCATACCCCCATTTGGAGTGTATATTAAAACACAGGCACATTTCCTAGGTACTGAACTCTATGTAAACTAACAAAAATAACCTTTTGGGAAAAAAAAAAAAACAGTAGGTAAGCTCAATAAGTAGGCTTCGGTTTCACCAGGTTCCTCATTAAGAGACATACCACACAATAATGATGATGACAACAATCACCAGGACACCGACCCCTATCGCCCACAGTTCTTCCACTAGTACTTTCTCTTCAGCTTGGCAGGACTTGTTTCAAACTGAGAAGTGCCTGCCTGCAGTGCATCTGCGCGGTCATCTAGCTCTGAGAGCTTCTCATCTCTTTCTAACACCTTGTCCACGTTGACTCTCATGATATCAACCACCTCATCTACTTGATTCTGTGTCTGCTGGAGTCTGCGGTTACTGCCAGAGGCAGCTCTTGAACTTCCTGAAGGCACACCTGTGGACATTTTGGCGGTGGCAGCAGCAACCAAGGGTCGGTGGACTTGTATGAATAGTCTTGATTTGAGTGCCAGTTTGAATTGATCAATAGTCACAGGTGGCCGATGCCTGTCATCCATCCTTGTAGAAGGCCCTCTAGGACAGTGCTGGTCTGCCTAGATATTCAGTACAGTAAGCACCAGCAGATATTTATTGAATGACTGAATATAATCATGACTGTTATCTAGGACAGGAATTCACCCACTCTCTGCTTTTGTACTTCAGCATCCCGCCTGGACTATGAGGCAGATTATTGAATTATTAAGACAGACCTAGGTATCTCTTCCCTCTTCATGTATGTGGCTGTTATTAACTTCTTTAAAATTTTTGTAAAATAATCCATTTTACATAATCAAAAAATAGTGCCCAAGAATTAAAAGATGACAATGACTTCCCCAAATCGACTCTGCCCTAAGTTAAACACTGCTCACATGAGCCTCATGCAACTTGGTGAGTGGGCTCTAGTGTGTCAATGATTCTTACAAATAGTTGAATCTAGATGCAGTGTGACCAGGGTAGAATCGGACCAGTTGTCACTTATTTCTGGCACCTGCATCTGCCTAACTATAAAGTTCATATTCAGCCCAAAATTTAGCAGTTAGCACACTAGATAGCCAAAAAGTTGTTCACTGTATATATGCTGATAAGCTTAACACTTAATGTTTTTAACTACAAATTAAAAAGTGTCATGAACTTTTTTTGAACACTACATCATGTTTAATTATGCTTTTTTTATTTGATTAAAACAATTGAGATTTATTTGCACCCAGTGAGCATCTACTTTGAATTTAGTTTTGCTCTTCCCTGTCCATGTTATCTACCATTGTTTATATCAGTTCATAATACTTTTAACATTAAATTTTAAAAAATAACATTTATTAGTATGTGTGTACATGCATACATGTACCATCGTGTGCATGCATATGGAAGTCAAAGGGCAACTTGTAGAAGTCTGTTCTCTCATTCCACCTTGTGAATTTCCCAGGCTTGGTGGCAAGTATCTTTATTCACTGAGCCAGCTAATCAACCCAGTTTCCCCCTTTTACTAAAAATAGATTCTTTTCTCATATAATATATTCTGATTACAGCTTCACTTCCCTCTGCTCCTCCAAGTTCCTTCCTATTTCCCCTTTGACCCAAATCCACTCCCTTTCTATGTCTGTTAGAAAAGGACAGACGTCTAAGAGATAGTGACAAAACATAACAAAATAAAATATAAGATAAAAGAAAATGGTCACATTAAAGCTGGACAAGGTAAACCAACAGCAGAAAAAGAGCCCCAAGAGAAGACATAAGAATCAGAGACCTACTTGTTCACATACTTAAGAGTCCCGTAAAAACACTAAATTGAAAGCTGCAATATATATGCAGAGGACCTGGTGCAGGCCTATGTAGGCCCTTGCTAGCTGCTTCCATCTCTGAGTTCATGTGAGCCTTGCTCATTTGATTTAGAGGAACTTGTTATCCTGGTGTCCTGCATCCCTTCTGACTTTTACATACTTTCTGCCTCCTCTTCTGCAGGGCTCCCTGAGGTTTAAGGGGAGGGATGTGATAAAGACATCCCATTTTGAGCTATGTGTTTCAAGGTCTCTCACTCTCTGCATAATGTCTGGCGTGGGTCTCTGTATTTGTTCCCACTTGCTGCAGGAGGAAGCTTCTCTGATGATGGCTGAGCAAGGCACTGATCTATAAGTATAGGAGTCATTTTATCAGGTTTTTTTTTTTGGATATACTGGTTTTGGTACTTGGTTTTACCCTAGTCTCTGGACTATCTAGTCTCTGGTTCGTGGTCACCCAGGCAGTGTCAGGTATGGGTTCCATCTTGTGGAGTGGGCAAGACATTAGTGGCTTACGCCCACAAGCTATATGCCACCATTGTCCTATCGTGTTTTACAAGAGGACAGCATTGTAGATCAATACTGGGTTGGTGTTTACATTTCTCTTTTGGTAGTCTGAAGAATACCTGTACCAAAGACACTAGAATGTAGGAATGGGGGTCTATGTAGGCACCAGCTCGACTCTCCATGTTCATTGAGTTCTGTGGGTGTTGTCTTTGGCCCTGCTGTCAGTTTGTAGTGAGTAACCTATTATTTTATTTTTATTTATTTTGTTTTTTGAGATAGGGTTTCGCTGTAGTTTTAGAGCCTGTCCTGAAACTAGCTCTTGTAGACCAGGCTGGCTTTGAACTCACAGAGATCCACCGAGTGCTGGGATTAAAGGCATGCGCCACCACTGCCTGGCTGTAACCTATTATTTTAGCAACAGCCTTGGATTGCTTGGAAATTTCTATGGGACCCCTTTGGTTAACAACTCAACTGAATGTGACCAAGTCTTGGTACTGGAAGCTTAGTTTGGTGACAAGAGACAGCCAGTTGGGACTCCATCTCCTTCATTATTTAGAGACTTCATAGGATTGCCTTCATATATTTTAGAAATTTTGACTGTACTAGGTTTCTTTACCACCCCTCAAATGCCTCTTAATTCTAGCTATCTCTCCCAACATTCTCTCCACCAACCCCATGTCCCTTCTCCCTCCCCACACGATCTTTCCATTCCTGTATCTCCTGTCATTTATTTAATGGCTACTATCCACATATAAGAGAATATATACCATATTTATCTTTCTGGGTCTAAGTTACTTTACTACAGATGATTTTTTTTCTAGTTCCATCCATTATCCTGCAAATTTCATGGTATAACTTTTTTAAACAGCTGAGTAACACTCCATTGTATAAATGTACCACATTTTCTTTTTCTTTTTCTTTTTTTTTTAAGATTTATTTATTTATTGTATACACAGTGTTCAGCCTCCATGTATGCCCTCAGGCCAGAAGAGGGCACCAGATCTCATTACAGATGGTTGTGAGCCACCATGTGGTTGCTGGGAATTGAGAACTCAGGACCTCTGGAAGAGCAGTCAGTGCTCTTAACCTCTGAGCCATCTCTCCAGCCCCTGTACCACATTTTCTTTATCCTTTCTTCTGTTGAGGGACATTTTGGTTGTTTCCAATTTCTGGCTATTACGAACAGAGCAACAATGAACATGGTTGAGCAAGTGTCCTTGTGATAGGATGAAATGTCCTTTGGGTATATGACCAAGAGTGGTGTAGCTGGATCTTGTGGTAGATCAATTCCCATCCTTCTGAGGAATTGCCACACTGATTTCCATAGTGGTTGTACAGGTTTGCACTTTTACTAGCAATGAATGATTGTTTCCCTTATTCCACATCTTCATCATGAGCTGTCAGTTGTGTTGTTGATCTAAGCCAATCTGACAGGTATAAAATAGAATTTCAAAGTAGTTTTGATTTGCATTTCCCTGATGACTAAGGTGTTGAACATTTGTGTTTCTTAGCCACTTGAGTTTCCTGTATTGAGAATTTTCTGTTTTGATTGTACTCCATTTTTAAATTGGATTATTTTGTATTTTGATATCTAGTTTGTTGAGTTTTTTATATATTTTGGATATTAGTCCTCTATCTGATGTGGAGTTGATAAAAATCTTTTCCTGTTTTATAGGGTGCCACTTTATCCTAAGGATGGTGTCCTTTGCCTTACAGAAGCTTTTCAGTTTCATGAAGTCCCATTTATTAATTGTTGATCTTAGTGCCTGCAATAACAGTGTGTTGTTCAGAAAGTCTCCTATACCAATGAGTTCAAGGCTATTCCCCACTTTCTCTTCTATCAGGTTCAGTGTATCTGGTTTTATGTTAAGGTCTTTGATCAATTGGGAGTTGAGTTTTGTGCAGGGTAGTAAGTATGGATCTATTTAATTAGTCCAAATTAAAAAAAATTGTAGACAATGTCTCACCTCTCACAAGGTCTTTTTCCTGCCTGACCTGGAACTGGCTATGTAGGCTGGGCTTGAACTCACAGAAATCTGCCTGCCTCCGCCTCCTGAGGGCAGAATTAAAAGTGGTGGTTGCACTGCCACCACCTAACATATATGTATTAGTTTTAAAGATAAGTTTTGTTACATAGCCTAGGCTGGCCACAGACTTAGATACTTGTCCAAGCCCTTTGCCTATTTATGATTTTTGATCTTGTTATTGTTGAGATGCAGGATTTCCTGATGGATCCTGAATATCAAATACTGACCAGATAGGTAATCTGCAGATATTTTCTCCTGTTTTGTAAATTGTTTTTCAGTTTATTTTTTAATTTTTATTTGGGTGGGTGGATACAATATGTACTTACAGAGGCCAGAGGTTGGTATCACATGACTTCTCTATCACTCTCCATCTTATATTTTTGAGATGTGTTCTCTCCTTGAATCTGGAGCTCACCAACTAACCTAGACTGACTGACCAGCAAGTCCCAGGGATCCTCCTGTTTCCACTCCCAGTGCTGGGATTACAGGAACAAGGCCACCATACTTAGCTTTTTATGTAGTTGCTAGGCGGCTGAACTTAGCCCCAGTTGCACAGCCAGCACTTTGCCCACAGCTTGCCAGGCCCTGTGTGCAGAAGTTTTAAAGTTTCATATGTTCTCATTTGCCTATTTTGACATTTAATTTTGTAACTGAGGAATAATGAAAATTCCAATTCCTCAGTTACTAAAGAAAGTGTTATGCTTTCTGTAGGGTGTTTTAAGTCTTGATTTATTTTGAGTTTACTCTTATGTATGGGTTTGAGGTTCAACTTTATACTTTTTGTGTGTGGCAGTCCAGTTTTCCCAGCACTGTGTGTTGAACACTGACCTTCTCTGTATCCTTAGAGGCTTGATGAAGACCATTTGACCATATATACAAGGGTTTGCCCCAGGATTTTCTCTACTGCTTTATTGTCTTGTATGTGTCTCTATGCTAGTACCATATCTTGGTGATTGGGTTGTGCATTTTAAAATAAGAAGTGTGAGACCTCCAGCTTTGTCCTTTTTCAAGGCTATTTTAGATGTTCAGAGCCCCTTGAGATTTTGTATGAATTTTAGGATTGTTTATTTTATATTTCAGGTATGGTCTTCTAATTATAAAGCTCATACTTACTTTATAGTCAAGGCTGGCTTTGAACACGGTATTTCCTGCCATATCTTCCCAAATTCACAGATTATAGGTGTGTGCCAACATGCTCAACACAGAAAATTTTCTATGTCTGATTTTTTAAAAATGTTATCAGGAGTTTGTTTTGTCTTAAAATAGTGTCTTCCATTGATGCCCAGGCTGGTGACAAGCTCATGTTTTCTTCTTCTTCTTCTTCTTCTTCTTCTTCTTCTTCTTCTTCTTCTTCTTCTTCTTCTTCTTCTTCTTCTTCTTCTTCTTCTTCTTCCTCCTCCTCCTCCTCCTCCTCCTCCTCCTCCTCCTCCTCCTCCTCCTCCTCCTTCTTTCTTCTTCTTTTTTTTCTAAGACAGGGTTTCTCTGTATAACAGCCCTGGCTGTCCTGGAACAAGATCTTGTAGGCCAGCCTAGTCTCAGACTCACAGAGATGTGCCTGTGTTTGCCTTCCAAGTACTGGGATTAAAAATATGTGCCACTGCCCAGCCCTCATGTGATCCTCTTGCCCTAGCTTCCCACATTGCTGGGACTATAGGTGAATGCCACCTGTCCACATTGGGATTTTGACAGGGAGTACATAAAACCTATCAGTAATATAAGTGTAGAAGGGCATCGGGAAAGTGGAAAGCTGTGACTAAAGAAACATAAAAGGCTGCAATGAATCACAAGAGGAAAGACTAGATCCTGGTTACCCCAGGAGAGTGCCAAGAGCTGCCAGGTCTTTAGGGACAAGGGTCTCAGACCTGGGCCAAAGCTGTACTCTGGCCAATATTAAGAGCTAAGGATTCTGGACTTTCTAGGCCTACATAAGAGCTTAGCAATGTCAAGGCCCGGCTTTGTATGTTGATGCTGAGGACCTAAATTCAGGCCCTTATGACTTGTGCCATAGCACTTTATAGACTGAGCCTTGGCTCCAGTACCTTCTTCAAGCACTTATTAAGTGAATACAAACAAAAATCTCCCGGAGAGTAACTGTTGTGGATGGGAATGCAAAAATTCTGCACTTTGAGTAGTAGTGAATTTTAAGATGTAACTATGTTTGCTTTTAGTAGAACATTTTCTTTTGGTAGCTTAAATAGATTTCCTCAAAATAGAGATATGAAATGGCTTTACTTTACATTTTTAAAGTTTATTATCACTGAAGTCCAGTTGAATTGTGTAATGTGGAATAGAATTTAATTTACAATGTTGTAGTCATACATTCTCTGTCAATTTAAGAAAGGTTTGATTTTTAAAATTTTTTAGAAAAAAATTAATTCATCTAGAATTCTAGGATATTGGGTGATTTCAAAACATTATTAACCGAAGATTTCCTATCTCTGCCTAACCGTTCTACTTTCTGAAAGTTCAGATAGGACTTAAACACAAGGGTCACAGCTAGTGACCTCTTACTTTTAAAATGGGGAAGTTTGGGGATAGTGGCCCAAAACTGCAAAGGATTTTTTAAAAGCTCTATTCATATAACAGATGTGCCTTTTTCTTTTTAAGGTTATATGTTGATCAGGGTTACTACTGCTGTGATGAAACCCATGATCATACAACTTACAAAAGAAAGCATTTAACTGAGGCCTTGCTTACAATTTCAGAGGGTTAGTTCATTATCATCATGACAGGAAGCATGACTCTGAGAGCTCACATCTGATCTGTAAGTTGTAGGCAAAGAGAGAGCAAGACTAGGCCTGGCATAGGCTTTCAGAAGTTCAGCCCCAGTGACATACCTCCTCCAACAAGGCCACACCTCTTAATCCTTCCCAAATAGTTCCTCCAACTTCAGAACAAGCAATTCAAATATATGAGCCTATGGAGCCATTCTCATTGAAACTACCGTAGGTTATACGTATATTTCTTGGGATAAGCTATAATAATCTGGTGAGTTCTGGAGCTGCCTCCTCAGATGTTACCAGCCAGCCCTGTCAGACCTGTACATTGTGTAGTTAGAGGCCTAGGGCCTGTACTACACCAAGTTACTTAACATAAGACAATACGTGGAGGATTTTGTTTTGTTTTATTATTTATTTTCATAGTAAAATTTGAGTTTTAACTGGTTTGGTCAGGAAGGAGATTTGGCAAGCTTTTGACACATATGTACTAAAATGAGCTACATCAATTGTGGTTACTGTGTGCCCTGCATTTCATCATCTTCACAGCATCCTTACAAAGTATGTGCCATCTTTCTCACTGTAGTGTGTGGAGCTTGAGGCTTCTTAGCCTTTAAGAGTAAGCCTTGAGGTTTTTCAGAACTCCTTCTTACTGTAACCACTGTGGAGGAAGGTAAAGGCATTTTGATTGGGGACCAAGGAGAGCTGGAAGTGGAGGTGCATGAAATGTGGAACCAAGTCGATGAGTTCATGTGAAACGTCCAGGTTGGCAGGTGTGAGAGGCAGCCGAGTCCAGGTCAGTGAGGCGCTGGAGGCTGGCTGCTTAGCTGCAGGCTGAGACTTTTCAAGGAAAGGAACTGCAGCGTGGTGCAAATGGATGGGGGAGGGAGGGTAGAAGCGCGGGGTATTAATTAGAACTAAATGAGACTAGAAAGAAGCAGGCATCTGAGGACACTCCCAAGTGCTCCCTACTCATTGGAAACACCCCGGGTTGGACCATGGTTTGGAAGTAGTATTTTTAGACATGACTCTGATTTCCATTTGTGTCTCCTGTTTCGTCTCTCCACGGAGAGTAGTGAACGTTCATTTCCGTAAATGTCAGGACTGCTTTCTTGTTTTACTTGATTGGCACATCAGACTGTTCATGTGCTCAGTTCTTATTTTGTTTCACGTACATCATGGCTGTGTGCCCACAACCTAAAAATGTGAAAGGGAAAACAGTTGCCAAGTAAACAGAATTTAAAAGATTCCTCTTGGTCTCTTGTGAGATTGAGTACCACAGACCAGAAATTTGCTTTCTTGGAAAACTGGTCATTTCACAGAAGAAAACATGTTGCTTCCAAAACTCAGGTATTCGTGTTATCCTAAGGTCACTTGTTTAAAATATTCTGATTTAGCTTTTGAAAATTGTCAGAGACATGGAAACATTTGTGCTAATGTTTGTGTTGTACATAGCATACCAAATTTATTTATTTATTTTGAGAAGTCCTAGTCTGCCAGTGATTGGGGGACGAGTGCTCTGCCACAGAGGCAGGAACTGACTGCAGAGACCATTGTAGCACTATGACGCTGGGGGGAAAAAAGAAAGAGAGAGAGAGAATGGGTTAATCAGGGCAGCTGTGGTGGTCTATGAGCAGCAGCACTGAGAGCATCTGCCAGAGAATAGGTGTCTTCCAAGGATGTGTTTGGGTGGTGATGGCATCTCACAGCAGGACTCTAGACTCCTCCACTTTCTGCAAGAGCCTTTCTATTTTATATAAGGTATTTGTTTTGTTCAGGATTGCATGGTAGTACTAATTTAAAAAATAAGTACCTGAAAAATTAACATGTAGTTATTCCTTCCTACTACATACAGAAACTAAGTCCCAAAACAGGAATATGTGTTTTCTTCATCTCTTTGATAGATGCCTCGGAGTGACCATTTGAGTTATTTAATATTGTATGGCCACAGAAATACTCTTTAGCCCTATTCCAGAGAAAATTGGAGCTGTTAGAAGTCTTGGCTATTTACCTCAGTTACCATTCCTTACACTTAAAGAGAACCATGTGGTAAAGGATTTGCCTGGTCTGAGAGGCAGACTCCTCTTCCCATTGGTCCCAGAATCTTGTACGCTCAGGTTTCTACCCGTTTTCTTCCTGAGTATATCTGAGCAGTTTAAGCCTTCAGAGGTCTCTTGCCTTGCCTTAAATCTGGTAATCATGGGCGGTGGGTGGTGCACGCCTTTAATCCCAGCACGTGGGAGGCAGGCAGATCTCTGTGGGTTCGAGCACAGCCTCGTCTACAGGGTGAGTTCCAGGACAGGTTCCAAAGCTACAGAGAAACCCTGTCTCCAAAAACCAACAACAACAACAAAAAATCTGGTATTCATGATATTCAGCTCAACTATATAAGATAGCATAAACAGATAGATCATAATGTCCCAGCCCTGCGATGTTATTTTACTTTCTGCATTGCTGTGACTAAATACAGACCTGCCAAGAGGCAACTTAAAGAAGGAATTTATTTTGCCTCATGGTCTTTCATGGCAAAGAAGCAATAAATAGCAGGCATTTCTATGATAGTAGGAGCATGTATCTGGGGCTCCATCTTAGTAGAACAAGAACCAGTGATGGAAAAAGAAGCAGAGCCAGGTTGTAAGTCTCAGGGCCCATCCTCAACAGCCACTCTGTCCAATGAGGCCCTACCTCCAGAGGCTCTGCATCTCCTCAGAACAGTGCTACCATCTTGGGATCAAGCATTCAAACCCAAGCCTATGAGGACAGTTCACATCCAAACCATAGCACACCTTTCTTAGAGCCACTAGCAGCCCTCCATCTATTGAATAAATCCTCTTCTTGAGGTAGTTTGAACTAGATGGATTCATTGGTATTAAGGCACTAGTAGAACATGTTAGAGTTAGACATCCAGTGTCTGAGCCATTGTTCGTTCACTTATGGCTATGTGATATTGAAAACATACTTAACTAAATTGGGCTTTGCCTTTTTATTGTTATTTGGAGGATCCTGGACAGTGATGTCTAAAATGTACTTGCTAGTAGGATTTGATTTCTTAGCATTTTTTTTCTTCTTCGAGACAGGGTTTCTCTGTAGCTTTAGAGCCTGTCTTGGAACTAGCTCTTGTAGACCAGGCTGGCTGCATGGCTGGTTTCTTAGCATTTATTTGTGCCAACTCTTGCCAGGACTTTAGGGCATAGTTCAGAAAGATGTAATCAGCCCCCCACCAGTGAGTTATTGGTGGAAAACAGCTACAGGGTGTAGAAGCTCTCCATTCCCCTGTCCTTATACATGTTATTATTTCCTAAGTAAAACAGCAATTATTTATGTAGGCCTTATGTTATTGTTACATAGTATTAGATATTATATGCTAATAATGAGTTAAAGCATATGGAATGTATATAGATATATGCAAATACTGCATAGCATTTTACATTAGTGACTTGAGCATGTGTGGATTTAACTATTCAGAGACCCAATATCCCACAGGTCTCAAGAGATAAATAAATGCATCTTCCTTGACCAAGACAGGGTTTTTCTGAAACTCACTCTGTAAATCATGCCAACATTGAACTTGGAGATCTGCCTGCCTCTGCCCTGAGTGCTGGGATTAAAGTGTGTACCACCATCCCCAGCTTGAAGGTGGCTTCTCTATGAAGAGTCCCCAGTAATCAGCTGTACAATGAGAAAGTATCTTGGGAGGTGGTAAAGATTGCACTGACCATCTATTTAATGTTGTATGCTCTATAAGCACTTAGACTCATGCCTTGTTGGCATGTTTGAGAGATGTACAAGCTGTGTACATGTTACTACAGCTTTACCTGTGGGTTTTTTAGCTTGCCATCAGTTAGCGTTAACAAGTAGGGATTCTGGGATTTAAAGCCAGGCTGTTTGATGAGTTGGAATGTCCTATGTCTGCTACAATGTGATTCTGTCAAAAAGCTGTTGTCACCAGAAGGGTCACACTGAGAGGGTTGTGAGGAATACTGGGGACAGTGTTCCAGATCAGCTTGGTTGGTGGTGGTGTGATTCAGGGAAGGGACTCAGGACCCTCGATCTCCCTTACTCATCTGTCTGTTCCATGCATCTGGTCATTGTATTCCCTGAAGAGTTCTGGGCTCTCCTTTCTCTGTGAGACAGAGATAGTCACATGAAGAACTTCACCTCAACCCAGAGCACCTTTGGGACTGTGAATACTGGATCACTCTTCTCCCAGACCAGAGACAGGTACAGGCCAAAGGAGGTTCTTTCAATGACCCCCTTTTGAATACCCCTTTTTGTCAGTGCTATCCTAGGTGCTAGGAATACGGAACTTAACCCCGTGTGAACACCCCTGCTGTGGCGGGAGTGGCATGTCAGATGCTGTAATGCCACACAGTCCATGGCAGAGAAGCCACGAGCTGTCCTTGATAGTTCAGAAGAAACAAGTACCTCTGCAACTACAGGACAGCAGATTGCAGACCTGGTTTGGCTAGGACCACCCAAGAAAGGAGGAACCATAAATGTCTGACTGAGTTTGGTGTTTGTTTTGGTTTTTTGAGATAAGGTTTCTTTGTATAGCCTTGACTGTCCTGGACTTGCTCTGTAGACCAGGCTGGCCTTGAACTCACAGAGATCTGCCTTCCTCTACCTACCAAGCACTGGGATTAAAGGCGTGTGCCACCATTGCCCAGCTGGTGTTTGTGAAGTTTTGATTGAAGAAACAATACCTCATAATCCAGGGTTTTTGCTTAGTCTTGTGGGCACAGGGTTAAAATAAGGTGGCATCAAAATCCTATTTGGAGAGTGCTCTGGCAGACTTTCAGAGTAGAATGGGAAAAGAAATCCAGTTACTGATGTGAGAGATACAGAAATGCTGAAGGCCAGAGCTCAGGCAATAGTTGTAAAAAGGGTCAGCTTCCAGAACTTTCCTGAAATGGAATTCCAGTTAGTAACTGATTTTATTTGTGAAAAGGTTGAGTGACTCAAAGTTGTTATTTGAGATTTTTTTCTCCCTTATTTTATAAAAATTTGCAATCCAAATGCTGAAGATTTTCCTTCGTGGCAGGTTTCAGGAGGCAGCCTCAGTACACTTGCCAAATCTTGCCAGCCTGAGCTTTACAAACGGGTAAACATTTCTCTTTCTTTTTGGCTGACATCTCATTTCCTTTCTCTTCTATTCTGAAATTATTACAGCCATTTTTGTACTTCAAGGAACTGACATTATTCTCCGAGTAAATGAATAATCAGATAAAGGAGACCACTAATTATGGTGGCCCTCCAGGGTCATTTTAGGTATGGCATGGTGGTGAGTGTGAACTTTGATTGTGGCGCTGGAGCAGCAGGTGCACCTGTGCTAGTTTGTCAGTAGGGCAGCACATTAGATTTGGAAGAATCGTTCCCTTCTCTGGCTGTCCTTGAAAGGTAGCCTGGTCATCACTTATCTGATGCTCCTTTCTAACATGGGTCGTGTCTGATCTTTGTAGCAGCAGCAGCCTTTGGAAGATGAGGTCATTAGGCAGATCACAATAGAGCAGGTCTCATTCTCATTGCAAAAACCGCACCCCACTGTACACAATTCCTGGAGGTGGGATGTGTTACGTGATTTACCCAGGATCCTAGGCACACCCTGGGTTCGACTTATTTCTCTAGACTAATCCAGTTCCCAGCCTGAAGTCTAAGCATTCACTGCATTAATCAGACTTGCTGGAATGATCACATGGTTTTCTAGCTGCCTCCCCTGTTAGCTGCCGCTTGTCAGCAGCTGGCGGAGCTGGAGGCTGCAGGCCCCTGTCTGCAGAGAGCCTTTTACTTCAGAATATTAGGGGGTGTGGAAACCTCATTTCTTCTTTCCTTCACTTTGCACCATCTGACTGACTAAATGGTTGTCCTCGGTACCAAAAAGGCTGTCATACAATCCAAGGAAATTGCCTCTGACTAGGTCATGTTTGCATTTGAAGAATTCAGGTATGTTCTGGGTTTTCTCTCAGTCTGATGCTGGGTTTTTGTTCTCTCTAGGTTTTTGCTGTGTAATGACTGCTTAGGCTCTGGCTGGTTCTACACACAAAAAGGGATTCATTCTTGTCTGCATTTGGTGTGGTTTTATCGAGGTGGTGAGGGTCAGGGATGTTTACTGCATGGAAGTGCAGCATGGATAATTGGTCTGATCTTGTGTAAATTTGTGGAGGATCCCACCTTGTGCATCCTGCAAGCTGTTCTTGCTGGTATAGTTATGAATACAGAATAGCAACTGTGTGTCCAGAATGTTGCTATCTTTTGTTTTCTTCCTTTGTCAAACTCATGCAGTCTAATGCTGCTTTACAAAAAAGAGAACTGTAGCGGCTGCGGTGAAAAATTCTGCAAAGGGATCTGCATGACTGGCTTGGATTTGGCTCTGGTTTCTTGTTATTAAAGCGGCAGCTAGGTTGCTTTCTGGGATGTGCTTGACAACGTTTAACTGGGTGCTTCTTTCCGGGGCTCTTCCGCTGGTGTCATCAGTGTTTCAGATTAGATCCTTTGTGACTTCTTCCTTCTGCTCCTCCATCTCTTCCCGAGGAAGCTATCCCTGAGTCTGAATGTAGGAAGGGATGTGCCAACAGAGATAGTGTCTAAGAAATGAGAATAAAGGAGGCAGAACAGAGGCGTTCAGATCTTTCTCTGCCCTTTTCTATGGACAAGTGTATGTGTGGGTCTGTGCCTGGCAGCTCCTTCTTTTTGCCAATGGAATTCCTATGTGGCTTAGAACTGGGCGTAAATACCACATTGACTGGCAGAGAGGGTGATTGTGCGGCACCTCAGATTTTCTTTGACAGGCCTTTTTTGTTCCTTCTGAATGTTACTTCAATAGACATTGAACCTGTAAGAGAAGAGCCAGCCAACCCAGAGAGCAGATGGGCGATCATGAGATTTCTACATACATAGAAAAGTAAGCTGCAGAGTGTTGTCTCCGCCCTTTGCTCTAAACTTGATGCCTTGGGTTCCAGAAGTCATCCTTTGTTTCAGAGCATGTGTCTGCATTATTCTGAGTGGAGTGGACTTGTGGTAGGGAAAGCCTTTCCATGTGGCAACAGCGCTGATGATATGAGACCTGTGTCCTTTCAGAGTGACCATGCTCAGTGCTTTAGAATAGCTTCCTTAGGGAACTATTTATGTAGTGTCTGGTGTGATGTAGTAGGTGCACACTTAAGGGATGAATCAGGAATCCTGGGTTCTAGTCTTGTTTTCAAGATTAGCCTTGCTATCTAGGAGTCACTTAAGGTCTGGTCTAGTAAGATGAGTCAGCATGTAAAGGTGCTTACAGCTAAGACTGAGAGTCAGAGTTTGAATCCTTTCACATGGTGGAAGGCCATAACTGACTCCTATAAGTTGTCTTTTGATCTCCACACACATGTACACATGTAAAAATAAATGTAATAAATTTTTAAGAGCTATAGAAGTTCTATAAATTGTAGAAATGAGAATGGACCCTATTGGTTCATATATTTGGATGCATGGTTTCCTGTTGGCCCCACATTAGGAAGTGTGGCTTTGTTGGAAGAGGCGTGCCATTGGGGATGGGCTTTGAGGTTTCAAAAGCCCACTCCATTCTCTTAATTAATGCCATTCTATTAGCTGTCTCTTTCTCTCTTTCTCTCTTCCTCATTGTTGTGTCTCAAGATGTGAGTTCTCAGCGACTGCTTCAGTGCCATGCTTTTCTGCTGCCATGATTCCCACCATGATGATGGTCATAGATTTACTGTCTGAAACTGTAAGCCCCCAATAAACTTTTTCTTTTTTAATTGCTTTGGTCATAGTGTCTTATCACAGCAATAGGAAAATAACTAAGATAGCTGTGGTATTGTGAAGCTCAGATTTTGTTGTTAACATTTTTTCTGAATGGAGTCAGCCTTTAATGCCTCTTTGAGCAGAGTTTAGAGTTTTGATTTGTGGTTAAGGAGGAAGGATATAGAGCAACAAAGTTGTTTTCACTGTGATAGACTCTGACCCCAAAGCCAGGAAAGACTTGGTGAAAGGGGGTTAAAGTCTTCTACTCGGATTAACTAAGAAAATGGCATTATGGGAAGTAGACTAGAAATGGGAGTTTGTTATTCCCTGATTTAGGATTCTGCCCAAATTGGCAGCAAAGAATCTTGATAGATACAGCTGCACACTACTTTAGTACCGTACAGACAGATGACATTCTTTAGTCCAGGAGCTTGTGTACCTGAGAGCCAGATGATGGTGGTGGGATGCCCTTGGAACTAGAGAGGAGTGTAGCACCCTAGTTTTAATAACTTCCCGGGTAATTTTGGTACTACAGGTTTAGGGACCAGACTTTCAGATCCATTGAGTTAGGAAAAGCAGACAGACCCAGAGATGAGAAATTCAAGGCAAAGGCAGTGAGGGGGCACAGAAGACAGGGGGGCACAGAGGAGCAGAGAAGCAGTTCAAGTTCAGCCCTTCCTTAACATCTACATTTTGATGGTTCCAGAACTCCCCTCAGGACACCGTACATGAAATGGAGGATTATGTGCAATTTACTTAAGTTTCTCACCCTGAATGCTGTAAATCACCTTTAGGTTACTAATGGTGCCAAAGACATGTAAATGTTGTATATGTTGCTATACTATATTGCCCAAAGACTAATGCCAAGAAACCAGCCTGTACATGTTTTGTACAGATACAGACTCTTCCACATCTTTTCTTTTCTTTCTTTTTCTCTTTTCTCTATTTTTCTTTCCTCCTTTTTGTTTGTTTTTGAGGCAGGGTCTCATTGAGCCCAGGTTGACCTCAAACTTGCTATATAGCCAAGATGATCTTGAACTCTGTTGTTCCTGCCTGTCTCTCAAGTTCTTAGATTGTAGCCTTGTGCCACCACGCCCAGCTTCCTATATCTTTGGCGTGAGCTTGGTTGAAATCCTTAGATAACTTGCTATACAAGTGGTGCTTAAGAGGCTCAACTATGGACAGGTCAGTTTGACACACAGCCCCTCCTCTGTAGAGGTCTTGATGAACAGTGGTTTATAATCCTGCTACTGCTGCAAATTACCTCCATGGGCCTAGCAAGTCTCTAGATCTTTCTTTGGGTCAACTTTCTCATCTGGACAATGGGGATGGCCATTCTTACCAGAAAAATCTCTGCTGTTGTCAGCATGAAATGGGATAATATAATTTACAAATTATATCAGTCATTTCTACATGAAGATGAAGGGAGAAGAGGACACTGAGGGCACAATGGCCACTTTCATCTCAAAAAAGGAATCTAATTTTGATAGAAAATGTTTGCATGCCATCACTCTTTATTGGACTATGAGTTCCTTGAGAGCTTTGGTGAATCCTGTCTTTCTTAAATGTTCTTTCCTTGGTTTTTTTTTTTTTTTTTTTTTTTTTGGTTTTTCGAGACAGGGTTTCTCTGTGGTTTTTGGAGCCTGTCCTGAACTAGCTCTTGTAGACCAGGCTGGTCTTGAACTCACAGAGATACGCCTGCCTCTGCCTCCCAAGTGCTGGGATTAAAGGCGTGGCCACCACCGCCCGGCCTTTCCTTGGTTCTTAACACTGCTTGACATATAGGAGAGCTGTACTTAGCAATCAACACATTTTATTTAACCAGGATTCTGAAAGGAATAAAAGCAAGCAAGCCATGTGGTTAACTCAGTGCCCTCCTGAGATTTATGCTGTGGTGTATGCTGGACCAGTAGAGCATTCTGAACAGCTGGTTGCTGACCTGACAGTGCTAAGAAGCATCTCAGCCCAATACCCATGTGTGGGAACACATAAGGAATTTACTTCTGCTTGCACCCTACACCCAGAGTTACAAGATCCTAAAAGCTGGAGAGGTGACTGGCATTTCCCAGGGGTTACAGAATTTTTTCCCACCATGGAACTGTAACACCAGGCATGCTGCTGCTGTATCTTGCTGTTGTGGTAAACATGGGTCATTTGTATTTGGCCCTTTTGATTTTCAATGATACTAGAGTGTTTTTTACTTTCAAAAACAGTTTTAGAGATCTAAGGAGATAGTTTAGCCAGTAAAGTGCTTGCTGAACACTAATGAACCTGGGTTTGAATACCCCAGAACCGTGGAAACCCAAGTGTTCCTGTAATCCTGGTGTTCCTACAGACAATAGGACCTGGATAAAGGGGAATTTCCACAAGCTTCACAGACCTCTGTTTCTTAGAATCCTTAGTGCGTGATGATTCTGATTTATTTCCAGAAGGTACCCTGTACACCAGTTCCAAGGTGTAAAACCCTGTTGGAATGTGTCAGTCATGTGGGGACTTACTATTTTGAGTCTGTTTTGAATCTGTTTCATAGAATGATTGAGGTTCAAACTCCAACTGACTTCTTTTTCTTTATTCTAACTTAAATCTGGTCTTGGGAAATGTTACAGTTTTTTTTTCCTGGCCTTGTATTGGAACGTTGACATGGGCTGAAATGAGTAGGCTCAGAAAAGACATGAAGTTTGTAAGCTTGAAGCACCCATGCAAATGTCAAGAGCCAGAGTTTGGTCCTTTCCATTTCAGGACTGCTGTCACGTGGTGAGTGGACCAGTACTTAAGTGGTTGGCTGCACAGTGCTGAGGAATTACATCTCAGGTGAGGTTAAGAGAGAAGCAAGCTGGGTAGGGAAAGGAAAGAGGAAAAAACCTCAACAGATGCTGCCAGTCACCTCTTACATGATAATCTCAATCCATATAGGACCTTATCATTGAAGACGAGAGTATGACCCAGACCTTGCCTCCAAAGTCTGGACACATCTGCTTGCTTGGCATCAGTGTGGGAAGCTTGATAAGTACTTCACGTTTAGCGCTGCTAACAGCTCTTCTACTCTTTCTCAAACCTGTTCTTTCTGGAGTCACTCCAGTCCAGCCAGTGCCCACCCTTTTCCTTATTCTTCCATCTCATCTTGTCAGCTCTCTCAGAATGTACCCAGCCATTCCTATTGCTAGTTGAGACTGCATTGCAGCCTTGTCTTTCAGGCTTCCTGCCTTGTTCCTGTAGTCATACACATTTTTCCTTTTGAAGTTTAAACTCAAGTCATGTCACTGTGGTACTCTAACCTCGCTGAATGGGAGAGCCCTGACTCCCATGATGCCCTGCGTGTTTTGGTCAGCCTGTCTTGATAGTGTCCACATTTCACCTTCAACAACACTCCAACAGCCTTTGCCACTTCAACCACACCAGCCATACCAGCATTGTGGTGTTTATATTGCCCCTCTCCTCCCTGAAGATGCTACCTATCTTCTCTTTAGGCCTGCACTCAAGCGTTGCCTGGAGTCTCTTTTAAAAGCCTCCACTGTGGGCCCTCCCCTTCTTTCTCCTTCGCTTTATTGTCCTTTAACAACATCTGTATATTCTAAATGTTGATTTTATATGTCAGCTATTTCCCTAGTGCTCTTGTATGTCATAGTTTCTAGTAAGTGTGTTAAATGAATGAAGGAAATGAGAATAGAATTTGTGAAAGGTTAGGTAATTTGCATGAAGTTACCCAACAGAGGGATGTCTGGTCAGTTTCATGTTTTGTCTGTCTGCAGTAACATCTTGTGAATCCACCTTAGCAATGAACAAAACCCTCAGAGACTCTTCTGGGATCCCAGGATATGTCATGGTGCCTGTCACATATTCCATAGTTGTAAAAAGGGATAGGGGAGAGGAAGAACAGAGGATCCAAGATATAGTGATTGACCCTTTCTGCTTCCGACAGGCTTTTATGCCTCCATCTCTGCACAGTGACTGGGGCAAAGTGGTCATGCCATGATTGATTTTTGTAGACTTGTCTATACAGAAGCATGAGTCCTTCAAGTCAAGGGATTATCTCAACACTTGTCACCACCACTCCTCTGGAGATATTCCTTATCTGCTGGCAGGATCTGAATTAGGCCACAGGTCCTGTGAGGCTTACTCTTTGATTTCCTAGAGACTTTTCAGGTTCATAACCATGTGGGTCTTTAGAGGTGACAGTAGGAGCACCTGGTTGGAGGAAATCAGCACAGAATGGGAAGTTAAAAGTGAAGAAATGCACTGGGAACAAGAAGCACAGTTGATCTTCACTGGTGCCACAGTTTTGTTAGTGTCTGACAAGCCACAAGCAAAACAAGCAAGTTAGCTGCCAGGATGCCAAAGCAGAACCTACCAGTCTGCCTCCACATTACAGTTAATGGTGAATCTACTCAACCAGAGGCAGTGCTGCGGGTTTGCCACCCAGAGACTGACATCCAGTGCTTTCAGGAGAAACAGATATTGTGGCTGTGAGAAGTCATTCTCACCTTGCTACCTGTCTTTTTAAATCAAGCTTTGGGGGGGGGGGGAGGTCATGTGTAGAAGGACTCGTGTGTGTGATGAAGCTTTGCTATGCTTGCATTCCGTATTGGGATCTTAATGATGTGCTTAATCAGTGCTTAGCTGGCTCAGATGCTGCTGGTAGTGGCCCACTCTTTGCTTAAGGTGTAGTAGTCTCTTATGTTAAGAACAAAATAACTGAGGGGACAGAACAAAACCCATTACTTGAAGAAATGAGGTGATATGACCTGAGTCCCAGCACATTCTAAAACACCACGGTGGAGCCATGTGGCTCTTGACAGTGACTTAGGAGAGTGTAGAAGTTGATCCTGTTGCATAGGATCTACAAACTCTGGGAGTAGCTTTTTGGAGGTGGGAAGTTAGGGGGGTCTTTCTGCTCTTACAGTTAACATTCATTCACCTGACATTTCCTGAAAAGCTACCAAATAGAAGCCATAGTTGAAAATGGAAAATATGAACATGTCTTCCAGAACTTATGTCCTCAAGAGCTGCTGAACACAACATGCCAAAAGCTTGGGATGAGGAAGCCAAGGGTGAGAATACCATCTTGGAAATCTGAACTGGAGGAGAATGGCAACCCTCAAGGAGGAGGTATCTCCTGGAGTGAACCCCTGGACCAGTAGCATGAGTTGTGGGGTTGGTGGGTAGGAATTCTGAGGACTGTTGGTAGAGTGTAGGAGCTTACTTTGGGAAGCAGAGGAAGGAGCTGGGTGCAGTGTGTGCCCCCCCCCCCATGTTTTGGCCAAGAAAACCCAAGGACAGGCTTATATTTTGATGTGTGATCATGTCTGTGGTATTTTTGCTGTGTCCTGCAGAGGGCACCCTTTACCCCAAGGAAGTGATGTAAGTTCTTTGTGCTCTAATTTCTGTCTTTAAATGTGACTGTTACCTGCTGCAAGAGTTATTGTGCTTAAATGAGACTTCTCATAAAAAGCATCTACGAACGTGCCTGGAATTTCGAAGACACTTTAATAAATGAATAAACCTGCATTTACTGAAAGCAGGGCATTCCGTCAGATCCTTTTCTTGACTTTGAATTTTACTGGAGAGAGGAAAAACGCCAACATATTGTACAGACAGTATTTCCCATCTCTCCCTACCCACTGAGAGTTGAGACTTAAAATGCTAAAAATCTGCCCCTGGAAGATGACCCTGTTTGCAACTGAAGCATTTATAACAAAGTGAAATAAACATGGTGTGATTAATAGGGAAGAGCTGGGATCTTTGCTTGGCTAGCATATAGACTCCCTTGTCACTGCTGTTGACAAATGAATTGTAGAGTTTTCTGGCTAAGGTAATTTGACCAGAGATCAGCACCAAGTGTCAACCTTCCCTGAGCCCCTGTATCGTTTCTTATGTCCAGAGCTTGATAATAAACAAATGCACCAGACAGTAATATGTGCATTTTGTTCCACTGAAAGGAGAGCAAGCCAAAGTAAGACTTCAGCGATGAGAATGTGTCAGCAAAATGGGTTATTATAGCTTTAATAAGGTGTATATGGGTCTTAAGAGGAGCTATAGAAGAACTTTAAAGAGTGACTTTAACTCGAGAATCTTTGTACAGGTTTAAGATTGGGGTGGGGTAAGTGGGAAAAATTACAATCAAATATGACCACTCCTCAAACCTCTTAAGAGACAGGAAAATTACTGCAAGTTTGAGGCCAACCTGGTCTATAGCAAGTTCTGAGCCAACAATAGACACTTAGTAAAACTCCATCTCAAAACACAACAGCATTGTACTCAGTGGAATGCCTTTCCCTGGAGAGAGGACACATTCGCAGACAAATACACCTCAGAACAGTCTCAGCACCGGGAGATAAGGACTCAGTATCTTTACATTCTGTTCCCCTTTGTCTTCAAATGTGGGTACAATGGCTGCAGTGGATTAAGTTCTTGTCAACCTTACTAAACTTCTGGGCTGGGACATCTGTGAGGATCAGATTCCTGGTGTGAACAATGTGTGGGTCAGCTTATTCTTACCCATGACTGAAAAGTTAAAGGCAGCTTCCTTCAAAGACAGGCAAGAATGGAGTGAATGGGTCCTCCTGTTTTGGGGACAGTCCTTCCCAACATATAATGCAGAACTCTGTTCATTGCTGGTACAGCTTCTCATTTTCTGCACATAAAGCCCTTTGTGGTCTTTCTGCCCTTTCTCTTGAAGCTCAACTTGCAGAAGTTTAGCTTCTGTGCTCCAGAAAACTGCTTGAGCAGCAGGCTCGATGGTGTACACTTAGAGTTCCATCCGTGGGGAGACTGAGGCCGGATAACAAGCTTGAGGCAAGCCTGGCCTACTGGACTACACAGGCAGGCCCATCTTAGAGGCTGGGAGTAGGAGATCTGCTTTGGCTGTGGGTCTGTGTGTGCTGCCTTGCTCCCTGTCAAAACCTTTGTTTTTCTATTGATGACATCCCTCTAAATCCTCTTCCTCGGATGCTTTTCCAACCTCTGTGCCCCATGTTCTCTTCTTTTCTGAATTCCTATTTAACACTTAAGAGATCTAATCCATAATCTACTATTTAATGTTTCTTAACTAGGCAGAAGGTGACCAGAAGATGGGAACAACACTTCTTACGCTTGCATCCCAGCACACTTAACTGGGTAGTCTTGGCTTCCCAGTACTTGCTGTGTTCCTGTTTTTCTTTTTAACTTTCCTGTCACATTTGAATCATTGTTGCAGACCAGAATGAAAAATGACAGAAAAGGGGACAGGTACTGCCATTTGGATGTCTCATTTTTAAACATGAAAGTCTTTGAGGAGTTTGATAAAGCCATTGAACTTAATAAAAGCAAGATCTGTTTGTTGTAGTTGAGCAGAATTTATCCAAGTAACAAGAGCAGGAAGTGTGTGATAGGTTTTCACAGTTCTAGGAATCGACAAAATGTTTGAGTTGTAAAAATTCATGTGGCCTTAAAAGTCCTTATTTGTTTATTTTGACTTTTTGAGACAGGGTCCCAGTAGCCCAGACTGATCTTGAACTCTCATGTAGCCAAGGCTAGCTAGCCTTGAAATCCTGATCTTCCTGCCTGCACTCCTGAGTGCTGGGATTATAGGTGTGCACACCACTCTCAACTGAAAGTCCTTATATATTTAAACATAGTTCCTGATTCTTCCATATTCAAACAGAATAACAGTGCAGGTGTGCACGAACGAGCTAGTTATTGTGTCTGATTTTCACTGTAGTCTATGAGTAGAAAGCAGGGATTCCAGTGTTTGGGTACATTGTGACCGTTTTACCTCCCAGGTACTTAAAGTTTGGAGAACTTAAGTTACATCTCAGACTCTCACTGGGTACTGCTAGTGCTAGAATTTGAATCTTTATAAATACACACACTTTGTCTTCAAAAGAACCTAGTGAGGAAGCTGCTGTTACTGTCACACTCATTTTATGAAAGAACTGAGGCATACCCTGGTTAGATGGCTCGTCCTGCATTAGATAGCTGCTGTTTGAACACAGGAACACTTGATTCTGGGAGCTGTGCTTCGGCTGCTGTACTCTGGCCTTTCTGGAGGCTTTGGGGGAAAGAGTTCTGGTGGTCATTTTGAAAGGAACTATAAATCCCAGTCCACTGGAAAAAGACAATATGAAGTATCAGGAAGGCTCTGAGAAGATCTACTAAGGGTAAACACTTTGCTTCCTGAATTTCCCACGTGTCCTCGGAAGGAATCTCTTGCTTAACAATTTGGAATTTATGCTCAAGTACTGCTGTAGTAAAAAGAGAATCCTGGCATGGAACGTAAAAGAGTGTTTAGGAGAGAGAAAAAAATACATAAGTCAAAATGCCTAACTGGAAGGAGTCCAAAGTGTGTAATATCAAATATCCCATTGGAATGTGGGTTCACTTATTCTTTTACTGAGATGTATGCATCATTTAGATTATATATCCAAAAATGCTTGGTAAACAGAAAAGCTCAAGATCTTTTTCAAAATTGTCATTTTCCAAGCTTGCATTGTCATAATAGCTAGGACAGAACCTCCAACTCTTAGAAGGACTAGAGTTTGAGACTTGGGATATAATTTAGTAGGAGAGCACTTGCCTAACAATGAACCCCTGGGGGGCTGTTGAATGGAAAGATAGTGAATTCTTTCTACCTCTCTAGGTTCTCTATCTGGCATGTTAGAGCTGAATTTTTTTTTTTAATTTTTATTTTTATTGAGCTCTACATTTTTTTTCTGCTCCCCCTCCCTATCTCTCCCCTCCCCTTCCACCCTCTCCCAAGGTCCCCATGCTCCCAATTTACTCAGGAGATTTTGTCTCTTTTACTTCCCATATAGATTAGATCTGTGTATATCTCTCTCAGGGTCCTCATTGTTGTCTAGGTTCTCTGGGATTGTGATTTAAACATAGAGCTGAAATTTTTTAAATAAAACTTTCTTGTGAATTTATTTATTCCCTCCCTCCCTCCCTCCCTCCCTCCCTCCCTCCCTCCCTCCCTCCCTCCCTCCCTCCTTCCTTCCTTTCTTTCTAAAGACAGGTCTCTATTAAGCAGCTCTGGATGTGGCTGTTGAACTTGCTATGTGTGTAGATTGCGTAGACCAAGCTGGCCTTGAACTCAAAGAAATCTATCTACTTGCCTCTGCCTCCCAAGCACAGGAATTAAAGGTGCTTGTCACCATACCCAGTTTGAATTAGTTTCTAACTTGTGTTTTGTTTTGGGGGAGTTTAATGGAGTTCAACCAGAGGTCATGTTTTTCTCCTTCACTTTATTACACTCCCCTTTGGATTTCTAAGTGAGTTCACTTTTTGTTTTTCTGACACATCCCTGGCAGAAAGTGTTTCTTTGGATAATTCCAAAATGTTAATTTATTTATTCACTTATTTATTTATTTATTTATGCTTGATTGTTTTGTTTTGTTTTGTTGAGTCAGGGTTTCTCTGTGTAGCTTGGGTGACTGTCCTGGAACTAGCTCTTGTAGACCAAGCTGGCCTCGAGCTCACAGAGATCCACCTGCCTCTGCCTCCTGAGTGCTGGGATTAAAGGTATGTGCCACTGTCACCTGGCTCCAAAATGTTAAATTTCACTCACTAGTGTATTGGGCTTTTTTTAAATCTTCATTTTTTAAATTCTGCTCATTCCCTCAAATGTGGCCATCTGTTTTTTGTTTTGTTTTTTGCTATTTTTAAAGGAATTTCTAGTATGTCGTCCTGTTGATGTAATCACTCTAAATGTCTCTATAATAAAGTCTGGCTCGTGTGAAGGACTATCAAGGATGGAAAACCTGCTGCTCCTTTGCATGCCAGAGCAGTTTCTACTGACAGGGAGGGAGGTGGGAGTGTTTTTACTCTTGGTTACTAAACCCTTTATCCTGCACATAACCAATGATGTGAGTTTAAGGTCATTCCAATACATAAAGTGTTGCACAAAAGATACTTTTTAAAAAGGTACTGAAATAAGCTTTGCCTCATCTATTTGTCTGTTAGGACAGTGTTTTTTCTATACAACTGTTGTGTTTGTCCAGCAGCTGTTTGGAGAGGAGAAACTTGGTGGTAAAGACATAGTGTCCTCTGTCCTTTGTGATCCAGGCTTGTCCTCTGGCTCCTGGGAACCTGAGGCTTTAACCCCACTCTGTGGCATTAGTATGGACTAAATTGTGTTCCTTCACATTAACAAGTTGGAGAGTTGAACTTACTGTATTTAGGCCTTTAAGAAGATAAGGTTAGAGGCTGGAAAGATGACTCATCAGTTAAGAGCACTGGCTGCTCTCTCAGAAGACCCTGGGTTCAATTCCCAGTACCCACATGGCAGCTCACAGCTGTCTGTAACTCCAGTTCTAGAGGATCTGACACCCTCATATAGACATCATGTAAGCAAAACACCAACGCACCTTAAAAAAAATAAAGTTAATTGTTGTAGTAGGGATGGAGCCCTAGTCCAATATGACTAGAGTCCCTGTGAGAAGAGGAGGGCAGCAGAACACTCATGAACAGAGGATCCAGAGAAGGCAACTGCTTGTCTGCCTGTCTGCCTGGAAGAGTGGAGTCCAGAGAAAGTTGCCTTGTGGTGATGTGAGGTGCAGCCACAGTATAAATAGCTACAGAACAGGGATTGCCACACAGGCCAAGAAAGACTTTGCTAGCAGTGGCCCTCACTCTGCTTGAGGCCTGGCTTCAGTCCTGCTCCTCCAGGCAGAGGTAAGTCTCCTTCTCTCATACTCAAGAGCACTCTGCCCCAACCTGTTTCTGTGCTTACCATGCCTTCTGTCAGCCCCCACTTTTAAATGAGGAGCTGCTGTTAGGAGCTTGTCATGAATCCTGGACTGGAATGAGTGCAGCACGTGTGTCAGCTCCCAGGGGTGCTTTCCTGGGAAGTACTGGCAGGGTGAAGGAGCAAGAACAGTGCTCTACAGATTATGTTCTGAGAACAGCACTGGGTTTTCACTTCCTTGAAGTAGAATGTCAAAGTCTCCTGAGGGACTTCCAGTGAGTGGGGGAAGTACTGTGTACAGTTTCCCAGGCATGGTATTCAGAGTTAGTTATTAGTGATATAGAAGAATATACCTTCTGTTGACTCAGCCAAGATCTGTATTTTAAAACATACTATTTAATTAACACTATGCCTAGTGAGTTGGAAATTGATGGCAGTTGAAAAGACAAACCTTCTAAGGGCCAGAACTTGACCACGGTTGGTAGGCTAGTAGTAGACCAGGACTAGAACTTTCTTTTGGTTCCACTGTGGTGGTAGGTTCTTTCTTTGGCCTCCATCCTGACAGACATGACAGCGAGAAGAAGCATCAGTAATCGGTTCTGTCATTTTTTTTTCTTAAAAAAGCAAAACAAAACAAAAAAACCTCTATCCTGGCCACACAGTAGGTTTGAGGTAAAAAGAAAAACTTAAAATCTTAAAAAGTTACCATAACTGCTAAGCCCGGACAAACCAAATGCACCAGATTTGAGACCACCTGTTCCGTTCCATGTGGGCTGAACGTGCAGCTCTGTTGGACTTGCAGCCAAAGAGCAGAAACCATGGCCTGAACTGGCAGGTGAGGTGGACCTCCACCTCTTCTCATTCTTTGTATCATAGAATCTTTGCTGCCGGAGCTCTTAGTCCCAAACAATATTGCTGTCATAACCTGATAAGCAAGATTGACCGTGCTTCCACTGTGTTTGTTCCTTGGCTAATTAATTTGGGGGATCCGCCCAAACCTGCCTGCTGGCAGGATCTCACTATGTTGCCCAGGCTGGCCTAGAGCTCCAAATCCACTGCTTCAGCCTCCTCAGCGCTGAAATGGCAAGTACCACAAACAAAGGGAGGAAGAGTTTATTTCAGCTGATAATACCTTAGGATATAGTCCATCCCAGGGAGAAAGTCTTGGCTATAGGTGCTAAGAGCTGCTGGTCACATTGTATCCAGTCAGGAAGCAGAGAATGAGAATGTTATTACTCAGCTAGTTTCTCTTTCTTATTCAAAGTCTAGGAACTCAGCCCAGGGAAGGGTGCTGCCCACATCCAGAATGTCTTCCCACCAGAGGCTTGTCTTCTAGGTGATTCTAGATTTGTCCAGTTGATAACATTAACCATCACCAGATCTGACCAATTTTCTTTTTAATTAACTAGTTTATTTCTCTTATTTATTTATTTATTTGGTGGGGAGTAAGCTATGGCATATGTGCAAGTTAGAGGACAGTGTAGTGAAGTCAGTTCTCTCCTTTCACCATATGGTTCCCAAAGATCAAACTTGGATCGTCAGGCTTGGTGGCAAGTGTCTTTACTGGTGGAACCATCTCACCACCCCAAGATGATTTTGTTAAATGCAAAATGATAAACTGCTAACAATATTAAAACTCAAATAGAATAACATTAAATCTTCAGACACCCTTACACTCTCAACAGAGGCCAAAGTTGGGCAGGAAATTGTCTGTAATAGTCTAAGGTGCATCTCAGGATCCTGTATGTCCTAGGAATCCCTCCCCCACCCTGTGTGTTGGGGGTGGGGGTGGGGAGGTGTTTTGCTCTAAAGAGAAGATATTTTGACCTCATTAGAAGTTAGGTGGCAGGCCTGGGTTATTGGTTTCTTAAGGATTGTCTTCTGGGTATACTCTTGAATGTACTCTCCCAATGCAGATGGACTCTTCAGAAGTTCTCAGAGCATGGAACCAATTTCTGCAGAGCACAATGTTGGAAAGAAAATAGAGACATTATTCAGGCCACCAAATAAGCATGAGACTCAAAGGGAAAAGAGGACAACATTAGGAAGAACATTAGAGCTTTTAAGAGTTTAGCCATGGGACTGGCTACTCTGTAGGTAGGAATTAAACACGGCTCCTCATATACTTCCTCAGTTTCAGATCCCGTAGCTTTTCTGGTATGGTAGAGTTTTGTTATTTTTCTTAAAATAGAACTTTAAATCAAATGGATACAGGAGCTAGGTTTCCTCAAATGATGTGCAAACCACAGGCAAAAAAAAAAAATAGCTCTGTTGAATGTCTGAGTAAAATGCCTAGTGAGGCCCTGCCCCTTTAGTGATGAGTGCTAAGGAGCTTGCTGCTCTGCACTTCCTGTCCTCTCTGCTGTGCAGCCATGCCCTCGAGCTGCTGCTGGTCTTCATGGGTCTTGGCAAACAGCTCAGTGCATAGTGTGTTACTAGTTCTCTGCTGCTTACTACAAATCCTTAACAGCTCCTTCTCTTTTTTTCCTCTCTGTTGTGAACTTCAATTATCATCTCCTCTTTTGAGCTCTTCCTTCTCCTTCAGATCTGGTGTTTGGTTCCTCTTCTGACTCGGGTCTTCTTCCTGTGGGCTCACAGCAGCCTCCGGTGCTCTACATTCATCCTGCTGTGGTCTGTGTTAGAGCTTGTTCTATTTGTCATGGTTTTCTCTGTTTTTCTTAAGCTTTGGAACCAAGAAATGGCTCCTACTACTCTGCTGCTTAGAAAGCTGTTGTCTGGGAAGAACATAAGATCTTCCATAGGCCTCCTGGTCCTTTCTCATTCTTGTTCAGCACTTCATTGCTTCACTGCATGTGTGTTCAGTCTCTTTGGACCACAAATAGCCTCAAGAGCTTTCAATGCAAATAATGTTGTAGGCATGAAAGAACAGATGAAATAGTGGGCATAATAATCCATCATGTGTAGCACCATAAATCCATGGTGCTTTGGCAGCATTTTATTTCTCTCCAGCACAGCAGATCATACATGCAGAAATAATTACATTGTGGTCGGTGTGCCTGATTGTCATTAATAGAGAGGCCTCTTCTGGTGTCCCTTTACCTCCATGCCTAAGGGAAAATCAGTATTAAAAGATGGAAGTTCTGGAGCCAGTGGAATGGCTCACCAGATTAAGCCTCTTGTCAACAAGCCTGACAACCTGAGTTCAGCCCTTAAGGTCTGTTTGAAGGTTGGGGAGGATACTTTTACTTCCGTCCCAACTCCTAGGTACAAGGTTATGCTTTCCCATTAGCAGTCTTGAGACTGAGCTTCCATGCAGATTGGATGCTTTCCTTTAAATAGAGGATTTGAATGTTCCTGTATACTTCAGAGAATAGTTTGGAAATGAACAACATAATGTGTCTGGAGAAATTTTATGAACTAGAGGGTGGTGTGACTATAACAGAGGGCAGAAGTTGTAGGGGGCAGGTCAGTGGTATAAACAATGGTTTGGTGGCCTCTACTAACTGCCTGAATGGTGGGAACAATTCTGAGCTTCAGCTTTTCTACTAATAGAAATAAAATAATGATGAAAATTATAAAGATGCTGACATATAGAAAGTGCTTTAGCGAAGAGGTTCTCATCAGGCGTTTATCATGGATATCACACTATTAGGTTTGGGTTCTGGGTAGTTCCCAAATGGGTTTTGCAATAGACATTTGTAAATGTATTTTTGGCCAACTGTTTTATGTGTATGCCAAACTTAGAACTCCTATTTGAAAGCTTTGCCTTTGGTTTACAGAATAAAAAATTTCAAGATGGGGATTCATCCATAAATCACTGGTGGAAAACAGACTAGTGAGTAATCAGTGTCTTCCTTAGAACACACAAGCCACAGATGGGGCCACATGCAGAATGGAAATAACCAATAGCATCATTAACAAAATTAAAATATCAAGTTAATTGTAATAGTATGTATTTAAGCTTTGTGCCCAAAATATTATAATTTGAACATGTGACCAGCATGAAAATTATTGGTAAGCTGTACTATATTACTTTCATGCAAGTTTGGTATGTATTTGTACCTGTGCCACTTTTCAGTTCAAAGTGGCCACATTTCAAGGGCTCATGCTCACCTGTGACTTGAGTCTGATCCTCATAAGCTGAGACTTAGTAACTAAGACAGAGATTCCCTAGTACATTGATGCACACAACAAAGGCATTTAGAAGTTCTGGGCAAGCCATGTCTAGTTTTTGTGGCAAACCTTGCTGTGTGTTAGGTTCACCAGATGCTTGCTGTGCCAGTAGGTACTACAATGATGGGAACACTGTGGATTTACCCCCTCTGGCCAGGGTGAGAAGACTGCAGCAGAGCTTCAACAAGTTCACATGCTCACTCTCATTTCCTTTCTTTCAAAATATTTTTAATTTTAATTCAAATATAATTACATCATTTCTCTCTTCCCTTTTCTCCCTTCAGCTCCCCTCATCCCCTCCCCCACATTCCTGGCTTTTTTTCTTTATTATTGTTATACATGCATGCATGCATACACTTGCTCCAAAGTTTGCTCCTTCTGATAGGAAGGACTTCTTTGGAAGGTCAGGAGTCACTGACAAATTAATGTTGGTTATGAACCCAGGCCCCTGAAAAAAAAATTACATTCTTAAGCTGAAACATTGCATTGACTCTGGATTTTATGGCCCTGAAGCTCCTGTTCTTTAGCAGGGTAAAGCAAGTGTGTAGAATATGTACCCTAGGCGTCATCTAAGTTTGTGATGTTTACAGGAAACATTAGTGTGAGTGATTGGCCTGGCATGTTTCTGGTTGTAGAGTGAGAGCACCCAGCAGTAATGTTTTAATTGGCAGTCACCACCCCAACTATTAAATGAGTCAAAAGAGCCCTTCCCAGTTACATTTGCTTTGTGGTATAACATTGGCTTCTGGCTCTGTCATATGGAAGAATAAGGACAGGTGATGAAACAGGCCCAGGGCAGCAAGGTGAAGAGGCTGCCAAGAGTCCCACAGGGCATGGGCCTGGAGCCAAGTCCTCTGGCTTCAATATTACCATGCTTCCAGACAGCTTCCTCTACAAGCACCCCAAGACCTTTGTTGCTCAATTTACTGGTGGTTTAATGAAGCATATCACATCAGGCTGTGCTCACAGAAACTTCTCCTTGGGTGTGGTGGATCCAGAGTAGGGAAGCAGGGAATCACCCAGGCATGGCAGGAAGGGTTTCCCAGACAACCTGAGTGCTGGGGAGCAATGGGAGTTCCCTATGTGTTCTCCTGATTGTAGGGGTCTCAGAGAAGTTTCTCTGAGTCAGTTTGGCAGGAGCATGGTTGACAGGGTTTCCTGGTAGTTAATGTTAAGAAGAAAGACAAGTGGGCACAGAATCTCAGATGTGCAGTTGGTGAAAGAAGTCAGTCTGAAAGGCTGCACACAGTGATCCCAGCTGTTTAGTGTTAGGAATTTTCCTAACGCAAGCTCTCTGCCGATGCAAAAATCCCAATCAAGCCAAATCACAACAAGCCAAATTAAAAAATATTCAGCTTTAATGGGATTCCTGCTCTCTCAGGTGGCCCTGAGGGGGAACCAGGAAGCCGCTAATGCTAGGGGAGGACCACGAGGGAACTTTCAGAGGGGTGGGGTGGAAAGGTAGGGGTAATAGCAGTTTAAATAGACTGGAGGAGTGGTCAAGATTTTGGCAGATTTTGTCTTGACCCTCCTCCAGGGATGGGTTGAGGCTTGGCGGGCACAGGGATGGAGCCTCCAAAGATGGAGGCCAGAGACCAGAACTTACATTTAGCATTCTGGAAAACTACAGAAATTAAGTCAATAGCTGTCAAGAAGTGGGTAGAAGGAACAAGTCCTGAGAATGCAGTCTTTAAAAAAAAAATTTAAGTTCTTAGCAGTATTGAGAGGGCGGTAGATATTTCCCATACTCCCCACCCCCATATTTGCATATCCTCCATTATAAACATCCCCCAGTGATCAGTGAATGCACATATATACTTTCTAGCCACTGGATTCTGTCATTTATTTTTGATATTATATACCCAAGTGTCTGTGGATTTGGACAAAGATACAGTGATATGTATTCATCATTATAAAATGAATAGGCTGTGCCTGTTATGGGGACAGTAATACATGGGAAATCTCTGCCGCCTTCTTCATTTTGCTATGTGTCTAAAATTCCTTTTCTTTTTTTAAGTCTCTTTTTAAAAAGGGGATACTGAGAAGATCGTTCAGCAGTTAAGAAGGCTTACGGCTCTTGCAGGGAACTGGAGTTCATTCCCAGCATCCCCGTCAGGTGGTACACACATACACATGGCTAACATTAAAGGGAAAGAGATTGAGTAATGAGAGCTAATGGTCAAGTGAAGACCCAGATCTTTGAGGACACTAAGGACCTGGGAAATGGAAAATGCTGGTCTAAGTGCCATCTAAAGGCAACTTCAAGACTAACGGCTTTGAGAAGAGCTTACGGAAGTGCAGATGAGTGCTGTCCCCGGGAACAAGGCTCAGAAACTTCACATGTATACTAATACAGAAAAATTTGACTGACATCTGTCAAAAACGAATATACAAACCATGGGTTCTAGAACTAGATGATAGGAGTAACTTTTTTTTTTTTAAACAATAAACTCAGTAGAGCAATGGCCCCTTGTTAGCTAGACCATACTAATTATACACTGAAGTGGAATTCAGTGAAGTCCTCTGAAGAGGGAAATAACTGTCAGGTGGTAGAATGTTTCTAAGATGCTGGAGGGCATGTGGAATGTGGCTCCACCCCTCACTGCAGGATCAGTATAAGCCAGTGAGCAGATTAGAGGGATCCCAGTAACTAGCTTTATGATAGAGAAAATGTACCTGTTATAAACCTTGGTACTGATGGCAACTGTGTGCTCTGCAGTGTTCTCTGCAGTTGCTTCCAACACTGTTGAGTCCTCTGAGAACTGCTTTTTAAAAAGCCCAGTCCATGAACAAATTGTCATCAGTATAGATGGTCATTAGCATTAATAAGAGTGTTAACTGAGCACTGTCCTTTCGAACAAGCATCTCTGATTGGTGATATGCTCTACTGTTTGAGTCTTTTCCAGTCCAGTCACTGCTTCCAATAGCCTTCACAGCCAGGTAGGAATAAGACAGGAGACTGAGGCAGGAAGACTGAATTTAGAGAAGCCACAGTAAGTGCTGAACCTCCTGCCTGACCCCTTATCCTCAAAATGAGGAAAGCAAGGTTTCCAAACAGAGCAGACAAGTTTAAGTTGGCCCCTGTCTCCAGATGCCACATCATTGCCAATGGCTGTAGCTCTCCATAGCCAGCTCAGCACACCAGCCCACCTCAGATCATAATCCACGAAGCTACATTAAATTAACAATTTTGTTTGAAAAAACAAATTTGAACAATTTTTAAAAAAGGTTTCAGTGTTTTAGAAAATTAATTCCTTAACATAGTGAGTGTATTTCCTCTCAACCAAGCTAGGAAACTACGGTCTACCAGCTGCCTCCCTAGTAACAGGTTTTGTTGGCCACATTTGAAGCGGTACCATTGGCTCTAGGAAAAGAGCATTTTAAAATCCTGTTTTTCAGAGCAGCATCCCTCTCAGGAGGGACAGGGATGCCCTGAGGCCAGGTAACTAGCCTGAAGTTACTCAGGTATTGGTGCAAACACAAGTGTCAAGTTCCCACCCCACCCTCACCCCCATGCCTTCAACCCCTTGTCATACTGTGGTTCATGGCTCCTTTGAGTGCTTGGTCCTGACTCTGGTTTACCCAGGATCTCGTGAACCCCTTACAGAGAGACTGCAGTCCTGCTGCCATGAGCTGCCGAGGACCCAAGGAACAGATTTCTTAGAGCTGCTATGAAGCTTTGTGTGGTGGAGTTTATCCTGGAGTCCTGCCCTTGTTGGCACAGGGCTGGACCTTGGTCATCACTCCTCATTTTGGTAGGCTTCAGAAATTCAGAAGACTGGTCTTTGCTTGTCTGGTGGTGATGGAGTTAAACAAAGCATGTGAAGTGGGCTATCTTAAGTTTAAATCATCACCAGAATACTTAAGGTATTATTTCTAATTCAGAAATGCACTGGCAGCTGCCTGCTTCTTTCCTTGACTCTTTCCTCTTTCTCCTTCCTTCTCTCACTCTCTCTGTCCTAAGCTGCAGAAGGTGTTTAAGAGGCTGCCTCAGGCAGCCCCTGCCCTGCCCCACAGCTCCCTTGCTCTTTCTCATTCACTGAGATGCAGTCCCCTCTCCTGTTGCAACAAGTAGAAATGTCTTTGCATTACCAAATTCTCTCCAATCTAGATCCGTGCTTTATAGACTGTAGGGGTAATAATAAAAAGAGGGCCCATTTGATGAAATTATTTAGAATATTAATGGAATATGATATTTTCTAGAACCTGGTCCATAAGTCCTCCTATATCCTTATTCTTTCCTGCTTTGCCTTTTTGCATTCATCTTTCTCACTGTCCAAACTGAGGAAAGGACCCTGCTTCTGCTCACAGTTGCCTCCTTCACTGTTCTGACCCCATGGGTTTTATCTGGTTGTTTTTATTAAGGCACCAGACTTCATTGTACTTAACTTGATATCCATGAAGTCTATATTTCAAGGCATCGTTGAATAAGGTACCTGGGTATCTGCTAGGCAAGTATAGTAGTCAGAGTTCTTTAGAGTAACAGAATGTATAGAATAAATCAATCTCAAATCAACCTCAATCTCTCTCTTTATATTACATAGAAAAGGGATTTATTAGAATGACTTGTTTGGTTAGAGCCTCTGGATTGCCCCTGCATGTTCTGGAAAGCCCCACTCCTTTCCCTCTCCCTCCTCCCTCTCTCTCCAAACCCCAGAGAGTCTCTGAACAAAGGGAAGACATCAAAAAGTCCAGTTCCACATTCTTGGTGACTATTGCAACTTCCTCCCCTGATGCCGCCAACCACTCAAGTCCCCCCACCAAAAGCACTCAGCTTTTGGCCATCCTTGGGCAAATTATTACCCCTTACCTACAATCTATAAAATCTCCTTGACTTAGTTTGGGTGCTTGACTTCTCTGGCCATATTCTCTGAGACCATTAACCTGCCTAGGAGTTGCTTTGTTCAGTATACCTGTTATACTTTTTAAACTGGACTTGATCTGGCTTAGAAACTTAGTATCAGTGGTCAGAAAACCTATTATGACTTTCTGGCTGTGATTCACCTAATCTAACAATGACTGCCTGTGAATGGAAAGTCCAAGAATCCAATCAGTTCACGAAGCTAGATGTCTCAGCTGGTTTTCAGTATATGCTAGAATCCTGAAGAAATAGGTTCTAAAGCCAGTGAAAGAATGGACTTGTAGCAAGCCAAGAGCAGGCAGGCAAACAAAGGGCGAAAGCTTCCTTCTTCCTTGTCCTTTTATAAGCGTCCAGCAGAAAGTATGGCCCAGATTAGATCTGGATTAAAGGTGTGTCTCCCTATCTCAAAGATCTGGATTAGAAGTAGATCTTGCCACTTCAAATTAAACAGAAACCCCTCACAGGTGTGCCCTGCGTTTGGGGGTTTTAGTTAATTCTTGATGTAGTGAAGTTGACATCAAAGCAAGGAAGTCTCACACAGGTAGCAATGACTCTCAGTTTGCAAAGCCCTTCTCATACCTGCTACCTCACTTGATCCTCACCAAAGCACTTTGAGGTAGAAAGGACAGAGATGAGTATCTCACCTAAAGGTGAGCACAGTGTTCAGAGGACTGGGGTAGAAGGAGAGAGTGCTGACTTCTGGACAGGCCACACTGCCCATGGGAGTATGGTTTTAGTTCTGACCTCTGCCCTGCCTGAAGTCGATGTGTAAAGCTAAGTCAGCCAGTGATGTCTTTCCCCCCAGTGTGTGTCTGTGGTTGATGGATGGAATGAGTTATGGAATGAACCAAGGAATTCTTGAACTCCTCTGAAGTTAGTGTGGGCCTGTATGATCATAAGTAGTCTTGGCAACTTTTTCCTCCAACCATATCCCAGACTTCATGAAATCAGGCTTGTTTCCAACCTAATTAGAGCAGTAGGTCACCTAAAACATCTCAAAGCAGAAGCAAGACCTTTACAAGAGCCTGTTTGATTTGATTTTTCTCCCCATTTTGTCATCACAAAGGGTTGAAATTCAGGAATGTAAGATTCCTTTTCTTGTAGAAGTCTCTGAGACTGTGATCCAAAAGACCAGAATCCCAATGGAGAGGATGACCTCAGAGCACAGTTTTTCTCTGAAGGAGGTGCCGGGACTCTTCTGTAAATGGAGGTTTCTCTCCCGCCTGCCAGTTCCTGAATAATCACTCAAAGGCTTAATATTACGTATAAATGACTCAGGCTTATTACTAGTTACATCTTAGATTTAAATTAACCCATTTCTATTCATCTATCTATCTATCGCTATGTGGCCTGTGGCTTACTGGTGGTGCTCTGGTATCTTGCTCCTTGGGCAGCTGCCAGTTTCTCCCAGACTCCGCTCTTCTTCTCCTGTATCTCTGCTTGGATTTCCCACCTGGCTTCATTCTGCCCTGCTATAGGCCAAAATAGCTTTATTTATCAACCAATGAGAGCAGCACACAGCGTACAGAAAGATATCCCATAGCACTCTTCAGTAAAAACGGTGCTGGTTTAAGAGTTTTGACCAAGTAAGCATCCAAAGCCTGGCTTCCAAACTCAGTCTGCAGCCACAGTTTGACACCTTGTACACATTTCTTCTTTCACATGACTTCAGTCTGCTTGTGAGGCTATCAGGGCAGAGACAGTCATCTGTTCAGTGGAGCTGTAGAGCCCCTTTGGCAACTGCACTATCAGAAAGAAAGTCATTGGATCCAGTCTCTTCCCTAAAGCAAAGGTACCCTGTTGTTAATTAGGTCTTGATTGCCACAATAGGATCCAAGTAATTTACCACATGGAGCTTCCTTCTTATGAAAGTAGGAAGTGTCCTATCCATGTCTGGACCCTAGTGCCAGCACAGTGCCTGATGCTAGCCACTGATCCAGCTTTACTCCTTCAAGTGACTTTTTCCCAGTGAGCTCTGTGCCATAGGTCCAGAGTTAGTGCTCACATTGCACACCTTTCAAGACTCAGGTTCCACAGCCCTACTTTCCTCGGCCTTCATTGGTTTCCATTTCCACTATCTCAGCACCCTCTAAGAATATTTCTGGTTGCCAGCACTCCTCTTAAATTATGACATCAAGACTAATCTTGGTGCTCCTTGTACTTTCTAGCCTAGGCAAGAGAATGAGCTGCCTGTCTCACAGCCTGCATCGTAGAATAGTAATCCTGCTTCAGGGCTTGGTTTAGCTTTATGCTATGACATAAAGTCATTTTTATGTACCAGCAAGTTTGGTTCCAACTTTGTGGCACCAGCAAGTTTGTCATATGTATTTACAAGGTCTCTTATGGGAGGTTCTGTATTTAGATAGAGAGTCCAGAAACAGATCCAGAAAAAGCACATGAACTGATGCTCACCCGAGGTGTGAAGATGACTTAGTGATGAAAGCCCAGCTTGACAAAGGGCACCTGAGTGATAATGCATTATACACAGACAGATTTGTTGGGGAAGAGGGGAGCTTATCAGACAGCCAGTCAGTGAGCTTCAGGTTCAATGAGAGATTCTGTTTCAAAAAATAGATGGAGAGTGATAGAGGAAGACACTGTCCTGTGCATGCTCATGAGTACACATTCACACACACCACACACATACTTGGCAGTAACGAAGCAATCCGGGTTTTAAATTGAGCAAAAGACTTGAACCCTTTAGCAAAGAAATATACAGAGGGCAGATGAGCATGTGACATGATACACAGGATCATTAATCACTAAGCAATGAAATTAAAATTACAGTAAGATCTCATTATGCACTTATTAGAATAGCAGACAGGAATGCCCAGCTGGTAGCTTTCCTGCATTGCTAGAAAGAACCAGAGCAGTCCAGCTACTGTCAGTGAAGTTTCTAGTTAACTAACTGGCGATCTTGAATGTTTATTCTCCAGATAGGGAAAATCTGTGTGTGACTATTGACAGCTGTCAAGAGTGGTAAGCTGTTCAGATGCCTTTCAGCTACATGGATAGATACTGTGTACTGCTTTGTACAGTGAATTACTATGAAAAAGACACCAGAAGCTGCTGTGCCTACTAGGAAACAGTAGTTTTGGTGAACTTGGATATTACATGCTAAGTGAAGAAAGCCTGTGTGAAAAGCTGCATAGGAAAGTGTAGTGATATTTTGTTTGTGTTTTAACAAATAAAGCTTGCCTGAAGATCATAGTGCAGAGCTCAGCCACTAGAGGCCAGGCAGTGGTAGTGGTACACATCTTTAATCTCAAGACTCAGGAAACAGAGGCAGACTGATCTCTTCTAGTTCAAGGCCACCCTGAGCTACATGAAATTGATCCAGTCTATAAGAGAAACAGAGCTCACACAAAGGTGATCACAGTACTTGGGATCCCACAGCTTTAATCCCAGCACTAGGGAGCTGGAGACAGGGGTGATATGGCTGGACAGGGAGAGGAATATAAGGTGGGAGGAAACAGGAGCTCGATGAAGTCAGAGGACGCAGTCTGAGGAGACAGTCTCAGGACAGGATCGTCCTTTTGGTCTGAGGATTCAATAGAGGTAAAAGGTCTCTCTAGTGGCTGGCTGCACTGCTTCTCTGATCTCTCAGCTTTTACCCCCTAATATCTGGCTCTGAGTTTTTTTAAGAACAATTAGAATTCATGCTACAGAAGAGGGTCCCATAGTGTGGCATTCTTCAGTAGGCAACATTCAAAAATGGAGGATGCATTAGTGGCTACCAGAAAGAGGTGTGTATGTGTGACTTCCATGGGCAAGCCAGAGGGTGTGGTAAGGGTTGAACTATGGGGATTTCTACAGTGGAGTTTACATAGAGCTATACAAATGTTAAATTTGTAGAAAGCAAATTCAGCCCCACACTCAGAGAAACAAACAGTCCTAGCACCTGAAGATGATGAAAAGTGGTTCTTTGTCATTATTCTCCTTTGGTTTTGTTTGATTTCAAATTAGCCATCTCCATCTGATGTGGAACTCACTGCGTAGCCTAGACTGGCCTTAACTTTTTTTGTACCTCTGCTCCCTGATGCTAACAAGATTATATATGGACACTACCATGCCTGGCTCTTTCTTTACATTCTCTTTAAACACACTGGAGTGCTAAGGAGACCTGAGCCTTGGGAAACAGCTTTTGGAATCTGTGGTTTTCAGGTGGAGTTAGTTCATGAGCTTGCCTTGATGCCAGAGGGCACACAGGAGCTTCTGTATTCTGGGACCTTTTCCCTCAGAAGTATGCTGGTCTCTTTGGGTTTTCTGTTTACTCTCTAGACAGCTGAAGTAACTTGAGGATTATCAGCTTGGGCAACATCTTTTCTAGTGAAAATTATTACTGATACGAGCCAGGATGGTAGGATGCCTTTCTTCAACCACCTTAAAGCCCCACTCTTGTTTATAACCCACTCAAAATGTTTATATTTTCATTCTGCATTTGGGGCAATTTTTAACCATAGCTTTATTGAGATATAATTTATATATTATAAATCCACCCATTAAAAGTGTATAATGGGGTGAGTTTCAGCAGACTGCAAACCAGTTATGGAACATTTTTATTGCTCCAGATGGTAACTGCTCATTAGTGTGGTAGTTTTTGCTTCATTTTTTCTTTCCCATTGGTTCAAAGTCCCCAACGTCTGTGACAATACCCTCACTCTTGAATGTACTCTTGCTGCCTTCTGTTCCTTGCAGACAACACACCCCATACATACACAAAATATACTGTGACTTAAATTTTGTTCTAAAGTTGCAACTATGCTTTCTTTAAAAGTGGTTATTAATTATCGTTGTATATTCAAACTCAGCCCTTAGTTAATAAGAAACTTCACTAAGCAGATACAATGGTCCACTCTAAAACTCAGCATTTGGGAGGCAGAAACAGGAAGATCATGAGTCAGCCTAAGCTATCTCCAGAGACCTTGACTTAAAAATATAAATAGATACATTGAGGCAGGAGAGATGGCTTAGCAACTGCTTTTCCAGAGGACCCAAGTTCAATTCCTGGCACCTACATGGTCACTCACAGCCATCTCTAACTCCATTTCCAAAACCCTCTTCTAACCTTCCCAGGCACCAAGTATGCATGTGGTACACAGACATACATGCAGGCAAAACACCCATACATATATTTTAAAATAATAAATATATTAACAAACAATACATGCATAACAATAAAGTAAACAAGAGGCAGGCCTAGGCGGCGGAAGCACCAGCGCACAGACAGTTCCGGCCGGCGGAGGCACCGGCAGGCAGGCCTAGGCGGCGGAAGCAACGGCGCGCAGGCAGGCCCGGGCAGCGGAGGCACCAGCACGCAGGCAAGTCCTGGCGGCAGAGGCACCGGCATGCAGGCAGGCCCGGGTGGCGGAGGCACCGGCAGTCAGGCCCGGCAGGCAGGCCTAGGCAGCGGAAGCACCGGCGCAAAGACAGGCCCAGGCGGCGGAGGCACCAGCACGCAGGCAAGTCCGGGCGGCAGAGGCACCGGCGTGCAGGCAGGCCCGGGTGGCGGAGGCACCGACAGTCAGGCCCGGCAGGCAGGCCTAGGCGGCGGAAGCACCGGCGCGCAGGCAGGCCCAGGTGGCGGAGGCACCGGCAGGCAGGCCTAGGCGGCGGAAACACCGGCGCACAGACAGTTCCGGGCGGCGGAGGCACCGGCAGGCAGGCCCGGGCGGCGGAGGCACTGGATACAGGATAGTGCGGGCAAGAAACAGTGAAGCCTGCACTGAGAACAGATTGCCCCGCTACAATTAAATCAAACCCAATAGATAGCATCGGTAAGAGGAGATGGGCAGACGCCAAGGCAAGAATTCACCCAACAATCTGAAAAACAACATGAAAACACCAGAACCCAATGATCTTACAACACAAGGACTTGAACACCCTATCACAGGAGAAGAGGAAAAAACTGACTTTTTGAAAGCAATAGAGTCCCTTAAACAACATGTAAAAAATGCCCTCATAGAAATGGATGAGAAGTATAACAAAAAGTTTGAAGAAATGAGTAAATACGTAAATGATACCCTGGGAAGCCAAGAAAAAACGATCAAACAGGTAATGGAAACAGTCCAAGAATTGAAAACTGAAATGGAAGCAAGGAAGAAAACACAAACTGAGGACCAGCTGGATATGGCAAATATAGGTCAACGAGCAGAGACTACAGAAACAAGCATAATCAATAGAATACAAGAGATAGAAGAAAGAATCTCAGATTCTGAAGACAACATAGAGAAAATAAACGGACTGATCAAAGAAAACACCAAAACCAACAAATTCTCATCACAAAACATTCAGGAAATATGGGACACAATAAAAAGACCAAACCTAAGAATAATAGGGATAGAAGAAGGAGAAGAGGCACAGCTCAAAGGTCCAGAAAACATTTTTAACAAAATTATGGAAGAAAACTTCCCCAACATAAAGAAAGATATTCCTTTGAATATTCAAGAAGCATACAGAACACCAAACAGACTGGATCAAAAAAAAAACGTCCCCTCGCCATATAATAATCAAAACACAAAATATACAGATTAAAGAAAGAATATTAAGAGCTGCAAAGGAAAAAGGCCAAGTAACTTATAAAGGTAAACCGATCAGACTTACACCTGACTTCTCTATGGAAACCATGAAAGCCAGAAGGTCCTGGATAGAGGTACTACAGAAACTAAGAGACCATGGATGCAAACCCAAAATACTATACCCAGCCAAGCTATCGTTCACTATCAATGGAGAAAACAAGACATTCCAGGATAAGAACAAATTTAAACAATACGTTGCCACAAATCCAGCCCTACAGAAAGTAATAGAAGGAAAATCACAACCCAAGGAATCCAACATTGCCAACACTGCCTACAATAACCCAGGCATCTAGCGACCCTTCAACAGCACAACTCAAAGAAGGGAGACACACAAACTCTTCTACCAAAAGCAGTAAGAATAACCGGAGTTAACAACCACTGGTCATTAATATCACTTAATATTAATGGTCTCAATTCACCAATAAAAAGGCACAGGCTAAGAGATTGGATACGAAAACAGGATCCAACAGTCTGCTGTTTGCAAGAAACTCATCTCAACCACAAAGACAGGCATCTACTCAGAGTAAAGGGTTGGGAAAAGGTTTTTCAAGCAAATGGTCCTAAGAAAAAAGCAGGTGTGGCCATACTAATTTCTAACAAAACTGACTTCAAACTAAAATCAATCAGAAGAGATCGACAGGGACACTTTATACTCATAACAGGAACGATTCAGCAGGATGAAGTCTCAATCCTGAATATCTATGCCCCTAATATAAAAGCACCCACTTATGTAAAAGAAATATTGCTAAAACTCAAGGCAGACATCAAATCACACACACTAGTAGTAGGAGACTTCAACACACCTCTCTCACCAATGGACAGGTCAATCAGACAGAAAACTAATAGAGAATTAAGAGAATTGTTGGAGGTAATGAATCAAATGGACTTAACAGACATCTATAGAACACTCCACCCAAATAGGAAAGAATACACCTTCTTCTCTGCAGCTCATGGAACCTTCTCGAAAATTGACCACATACTTGGAAACAAAGGAAACCTCCACAGATACAAAAAAATATCAGTGTCCACCTGTGTCTTATCAGATCACCACGGATTAAAGTTAGAAGCCACCAACAAAGCTACCCCCAGAAAGCTGACAAACTCATGGAAACTGAACAGTCAACTACTGAACCACACCTGGGTCAAGGAAGAAATTAAGAAAGAAATTAAAGTCTTCCTTGAATTTAATGAAAACAAAGAGACAACATACTCAAACCTATGGGACACGATGAAAGCAGTGCTAAGAGGAAAGTTCATAGCACTAAGTGCCCACTTAAAGAAAACGGAGAAAGCATACATTGGGGACTTAACAGCACACCTGAAAGCTCTAGAAAAAAAAGAAGCAGACGCGCCCAGGAGGAGTAGAAGACTGGAAATAATCAAACTGAGGGCAGAAATCAACAAAATAGAAACACAGAAAACAGTCCAAAGAATCAATGAAACAAAAAGTTGGTTCTTGGAGAAAATCAACAAGATTGACAAACCCCTTTCCAAACTAATTAAACGACAGAGAGAGAACACGCAAATAAATAAGATCAGAAATGAAAAGGGGGACATAACCACAGACACAGAGGAAATTCAGAGAATCATTAGATCTTACTACAAAAGCCTGTATGCCACAAAACTGGAAAATGCAAAAGAAATGGACACTTTTTTAGATAAGTACCATATACCAAACCTAAACCAAGACCAGGTGAACCATCTAAATAGACCTGTTAGTCGCGAAGAATTAGAAACAGTTATCAAAAATCTCCCTTCCAAAAAAAGCCCAGGGCCAGATGGTTTCAATGCAGAATTCTACCAGAACTTCCAAGAAGAGCTAATACCTATACTTCTTAATGTATTTCACAATATAGAAACAGAAGAGTCATTGCCAAATTCCTTTTATGAAGCTACAGTTACCCTGATACCAAAACCACACAAAGACCCAACCAAGAAAGAGAATTACAGGCCTATCTCACTCATGAACATCGACGCAAAAATTCTCAATAAAATACTGGCAAACCGAATCCAAGAACACATTAGAAAAGTTATCCATTATGATCAAGTAGGCTTCATTCCAGAGATGCAGGGCTGGTTCAACATACGCAAATCTATCAATGTAATCAACCATATAAATAAACTGAAAGAAAAAAACCATATGATCATTTCATTAGATGCTGAAAAAGCATTCGACAAAATTCAACACTCCTTTATGATAAAGGTCTTGGAGAGATTAGGGATACAAGGGGCATACCTAAATATAATAAAAGCTATTTACAGCAAGCCGACAGCTAACATTAAATTAAATGGAGAAAAACTCAAAGCCATCCCACTAAAATCAGGAACACGACAAGGATGTCCACTCTCTCCATACCTCTTCAATATAGTGCTTGAAGTTCTAGCAATAGCAATAAGACAACATAAGGGGATCAAGGGGATCCATATTGGAAAGGAAGAAGTTAAGCTTTCATTATTTGCAGATGATATGATAGTATACATAACCGACCCCAAAAACTCTACCAAAGAACTCCTACAGCTGATAAACACCTTTGGTAATGTGGCAGGATACAAAATCAACTCCAAAAAATCAGTTGCCTTCCTATACACTAAGGATAAGGAAGCAGAGAGGGAAATCAGAGAAGCATCACCTTTCACGATAGCCACAAATAGCATAAAATACCTTGGGGTAACTCTGACCAAGGAAGTGAAAGATCTATTTGGCAAGAACTTTAAGTCTTTGAAGAAAGAAATTGAAGAGGACACCAGAAAATGGAAGGACCTCCCTTGCTCTTGGATTGGGAGGATCAACATAGTAAAAATGGCAATTCTACCAAAAGCAATCTATAGATTCAACGCAATCCCCATCAAAATCCCATCAAAATTCTTCACAGATCTGGAGAAGACAATAATCAACTTTATATGGAAAAACAAAAAACCCAGGATAGCCAAAACAATCTTATACAATAAAGGATTGTCTGGAGGCATTACCATCCCTGACTTCAAACTCTATTACAGAGCTACAGTACTGAAAACGGCTTGGTACTGGCATAAAAACAGAGAAGTCGACCAATGGAATAGAATAGAAGACCCTGACTTTAGCCCACAAACCTATGAACACCTGATTTTCGATAAAGGAGCTAAAAGTATACAATGGAAAAAAGAGAGCATCTTCAACAAATTGTGCTGGCAAAACTGGAAGTCAATCTGTAGAAGAATGAAAATAGATCCATATATATCACCATGCACAAAACTCAAGTCCAAATGGATTAAAGACCTCAATATCAGTCCAAACACACTGAATCTGATAGAAGAGAAAGTGGGAAGTACTTTACAACACATGGGCACAGGAGAACACTTCCTACGTACAACCCCAGCAGCACAAACACTAAGGACATCATTGAATAAATGGGACCTCCTGAGACTGAGAAGCTTCTGTAATGCAAAGGACACTGTCACTAAGACAGAAAGGCAACCCACTGACTGGGAGAAGATCTTCACCAACCCCGCAACTGACAAAGGTCTGATATCCAAAATATACAAAGAACTCAAGAAATTAGACCGTAAAAGGTTAATCAATCCAATTATAAAATGGGGCACTGAGCTGAACAGAGACTTTTCAACAGAAGAAGTTCAAATGGCCAAAAGTCACTTAAGATCATGCTCAACTTCCTTAGCAATCAGGGAAATGCAAATCAAGACAACATTAAGATACCATCTTACACCGGTCAGAATGGCTAAAATCAAAAACACCAATGATAGCCTCTGCTGGAGAGGTTGTGGAGAAAGGGGCACTCTCATCCATTGCTGGTGGGAATGCAAACTTGTGCAACCACTTTGGAAAGCAGTGTGGCGGTTTCTCAGGAAAGTCGGGTTCAACCTACCTCTTGACCCAGCAATACCACTATTGGGAATATACCCAAGAGATGCCCAAACATACAACAAAAGTATATGCTCAACTATGTTCATAGCAGCATTGTTTGTAATTGCCAGAACCTGGAAACAACCTAGATGTCCTTCAATGGAAGAATGGATGAAGAAAGTATGGAATATATACATATTAGAGTACTACTCAGCAGTAAAAAACAATGACTTCTTGAATTTTGCATACAAATGGACGGAAATTGAAAACACTATCCTGAGTGAGGTAAGCCAGACCCAAAAAGAGGAACATGGGATGTACTCACTCATATTTGGTTTCTAGCCATAAATAAAGGACATTGAGACTATAATTCGTGACTCTAGAGAAGCTAAATAAGAAGGTGAACCCAAAGAAAAACATATAAGCATCCCCCTGAATATTAACCTTCATCAGGCGATGAAAGAAGACAGAGACAGAGACCAACATTGGAGCACTGGACTGAAGTCTCACGATCCAAAGGAGGAGCAGAAGGAGAGTGAGCACGAGCAAGGAACTCAAGACGGCGAGGGGTGCACCCACACACTGAGGCAATGGGGATGATCTATCGGGAACTCACCAAGGCCAGCTGGCCGGGGACTGAAAAAGCATGGGACAAAACCGGTCTCGCTGAACATAATGGACAATGAGGACTACTGAGAACTGAAGAACAATGGCAATGGGTTCTTGATCCTATTGCATGTAATGGCTTTGTGGGAGCCCAGGTAGTTTGGATACTCACCTTAATAGACCTGGATGGAGGTGGGTGGTCCTTGGACCTCCCACAGGGCAGAGAAACCTGCTTACTCTTTGGGCTGAGGAGGAAGGAAGACTTGATTGGGGGAGGGGGAGGGAATGGGAGGTGGTGGCGGGGAAGAGGCAGAAATCTTTAATAATTAAATTAATTAATTAATAAAAATCAGAAAGAAAAAAAAAAGAAAAACAAAAAAAAATAAATAAATAAAGTAAACAATAGCCTGACTAGCTATGAAGTGTGTGAGCTTTTTCCTCCAACTCTGAATGTTCATTTTCTCACTATCTCACTGCCTCTGGACACAGAAGTTACTCTGGGTTTTCTTCTGCCTGTGGTTTGTTTTTTCATGGACAGTTTTTTTTTTTTTTTTAAATTTCCTCTTTATCTTTAATGTCCTTTAACGTACTCTGTGTTTATGTGGATACATGTGTGCACTTATCTCTTTTCTTAATTGTATTTGTGCTCTGATCTGAGCTTTCATATTGCTCTGAAATTCTACATAATTCTGTCATTAACTGTCCACATATTTTATCTCGATTTTTCTTTCCCTCCAAGATTACTTTTTATAGAGAATTCAATATATTTGATCCTGCTCTCTCTAGGCTCTTTTTCTTATTTGTCTTTGTCAGTTCTGTGAACCTGTCTGGGTGTTTTGTTTTGTTATTTTTCTAACCACTGCCTAGATTGCTGGGCCTTTTGAACTCTGTGAAGGCTAAAAGTCGGTTGGTTCTTGTTTGTTTCTTGTTGTTTTCTTATTCCCACTTAATGCTTTAAGTAGCTTTTTAAATACAATCTTTTCTCATTTTACATAGCTATCCTCGTTCTAGGGTTGAGTTAAAAGACCTCCCGAAAGGTTCACTCTAGCCACCTACTACTGGAACCAGAAAAGACAGTAGCACCATGTGAAGGACAGAGGAGGTGTTGAAGGAAACCGAAAGGCACTTTCTCACAGAGAGTGTTACACATAGGCCAGCATCTTCAGGAAATGAAAAAAGAATGCCTTTGCTAGCGTGATAACCATAACTAATTCTGCTTCTGTTCTTGATGAAATGATGGTGATGGTTTACCTTAAAAACCACTGTAAAATGAGTGGAATCTACACAGGGTACTGATGCCCATAGAATACCAAATCTTTGCTCCTTTTAGTTGTTAGGACTCTAATTTTTGAAGAGAAATACCATGATAAGCTCCACAATAGCCAGAGCCACCTGCCTCTGTCTGCTTTTCTGTCTTAGGGAAAATGGTCTAAGTTAAAGAGATCACAGGAGGCCAGTCCTGGAATTCTGGGTTACCTGTAGTAAGATTTGGTAAAAACTAGAGGAGGAAGCTCTGTGGTCTGAACAGAGACAGCTGAGTTGTGTGTAAGGCTCCACTTGAGCTGTTGCCTAGGGGCTGCCTGTGCATGTGCAATGCTCTCTAAGCCCAGCTCAGAATGCCCTTTGCAGAGATAAGGACCAAAGGGTGATGCTAGAGGCCATGTAATGCTGCAGGATGTGTGACAGTCACCTCTAGCTGAGTGATGAGACCCATTGTGGTTTTAGTGTAAAATGTCTTCTTTAGGCTAGTATGTTTGAACCTGTAGTTCCAGCTGATAGCACTGTTTGGAAGGGTTGTGGAACGTTTAAGAAGATGGAGCCTCACTGGGGAAGCAGGTCACTGGAGGTGGGGCTTGAGGTTTTATCCCCGACCCCATTTCCTGTCTGTTTTCTGCTTCTTGACTGCTGACACAGTATGGCCAGATACCTAATACTCCGGCTTTTCCTACCCTAAAAGACTTTCTCCCTTTGTTTATTCATTTTTTGATGATGGCTCACCAAGTACACCAGGCTGACCTTGAACTCACAGAGATCCACCTACTACTGCCTCCAAATACTGGATTAAAAGTGTGTGCCACCACACCTGGCTGGATCACTTCTTAAACCATTAGCCCAAACATACCTTTCCTTGGGTTTTTGTCACAACAACAAGAAATAACCAAAACAGAAAGCTGGCACTCAGAAAGTGCCTGCCATGCAAACATAAGGACCTAAGTTGAGTTCAGCTCTCTGGCACCCATGTAAAAGACAGGCGTGGCAACATGCATCTGCAAACCCATCGCAGTGGTTGAAAAGGAGCAAGATAGATCCTTGTAGCTCATCGGCCAAGTGTTGAGTTCCAGGTTCAGTGAAGGACCTTGTCTTAGTGAAGGACAAAGACAGAAAATGGTAAGAAGTAGATGACACCCACTATTGATAACTGGCGTCCATGGGTATGCACAAGTGTGTAGTCGTTTACATGTGTGCACACATACACATGTGAACACATATGTACAACACACACAACAATAACAACAAAGAAATGCAGACAGTAGAAGCCTGGCTCATAAGGTTTCAGAGTGGAACTTTGTCAGACCCTGGGTTAAAGTCCATTCATGTGGTATTCTGGGGAAAATATATGCCTGTATTTTGCCTGCGTCCTGAGAACTTAAGTAAGACTAAATTCAAATGCAATGGATTTACCAGGCCTGCTGCCTTACACCTTTAATCTCAGAATTCAGGAGATAGAGGCAGATGGATCTCTGTGAGTTTGAGACTAGCCTGGTGTACATATTAAATTCCAAGCCAGTCAGGGCTGCCTAATGAAACCCTGTCTTTAAGCAGGGGTGGGGAGTGTGGGGGGGAAGCAATGAACTCATTTGTTTAGCAAAGGACATTTCAAGGTAGCAGAGCCACTCAGCTTGTGGCAGTTGTAATGGTCTGTCTTGTCCCTTTAAAAGACAAGCCATGCCCACTCCCCCATCCGAGGCTGAGGCGAGCTGATCTTCAGCTTCCAGCCTGAGTCTTTTCCTTTCAGTTTCTCTCCCAAAGAGGTAGCTGCTGCAGTGGCTCCTCTCCTCTCCTCCCTCCTTCCCCCCTTCTCTCTCTGCCTCTCTGCTCTTCTCCCTTCTCCCTTCTCCCCTTCCTGGTTTCCCTTCCATAACCCATTAAATAAATACCCAACCTCACTCTGCATGGTGTGCCTATCCATGTCTTTGTCTCTCACCCACTGTGTGGCTCCCTGCCTAGGACCAGCTGTAAGCCACTAATTAAGTTTGTGGTTGTTACAGTAGTAACAATAAAGAGTACAGAGTAGAAAGTGTTTTTAATAAAAGCTCCAAAATGTATAAAATAAGTATTAACAGAACTGAAGATGGAGAGAGACATGTTCACCCTTAAGCCACCTAGAAATTTTAAGACATTTCTCTCAGCAGTTGATAAAATGTTTAAAGAAAATAGTAAGGACGTAGGAGTTCAGCACTCCTTGACCTAACTAATATTGTTAGTTACTTTTCTCTTGTAACTAATAAAAAATACTTTTTCTCTTGTAATCATTATATGTTCACCAAATTGGGCTATATACTGGACCCTAAAAGTCTCTATACAGGTTAAAACAATGGAATTCATACCTGGAAATACAAAAGAAGTCAGATTAAGGACATGCTCTGACCACAGTAGAACTAAGTAAATAGCAACAAAGCAGGAAAACACCAAAGATTTTGAAGCAAAACAAAATTAAATAATACACTTCCAAATAATTCACAGATAAAAAGAAAAATTCACAAGGGAAAATAGTAAATACTTGAACCAGCAAAACCACAAGTCAAAAACATGGTTTGCAGCTGACATGTGCTTAACAGGAAATGTAGATCTTTAATGCCTTTGAAAAAATACACTTTCAACGTTCAAAGGGTGTTCATGTCTCCAGTTAGAACAAGCCCTTTATGCTGTCTTTCACATAGCTATCTCCCATTGTTGCAATGATATTTCAATGCATCTATTTGCCCACAGGTCCATCTATCCATTGTGCTTCCAGCCCTTCTTTCCTATTTCATAGGATCTCATGTATATTCTGGAGTGACCTCAAATCCATGAACCTCCTGAGTGCTGGCATTGCAGGTATGCCATTGCACCAGGCTGTATAGGACTCTAAAAGCTGTCTAAATATAAGACCTACCCCTCCTTCCAGTTCTTTCAGCTGTAAATTGCTGACTGCAGTATCCTGTTAGAGAACTGTGTCTCACAATCATAATGCAAATTCTACCCTAGAGTCAAATGGAGAGTCTGGTATAGCTGTGCACACTGTACAGGTCCTTGCTCTCAGAACCTGCCAGGCTTTTCTAAGTCTAGCAGCCTTCCTGTAGGAAGTCATCTGCCATGTCCCTGCCCTATGTCAAGTGGAAACTGCGGTCCAGACAATGGAGCCAATAGTCACTGGTGGGGCCAACACCACAGCCTGGTCCCCAGCTCCTGACCAGCTTTGTTAGGTCTCCAACCCTGGACAAAGGGCTAACTAAGATGCTGATTAACATTTGAAAATGGGGCTGGAGAGATGGCTCAGAGGTTAAGAGCACTGGCTGATCTTCCGGAGGTCCTGAGTTCAATTCCCAGCAACCACATGGTGGCTCACAACCATCTGTAATGAGATCTGGTGCCCTCTTCTGGCCTGCAGGCATACAAGGAGGCTGAACACTGTGTACACAATAAATAAATCTTTAAAAAAAAAAAATTTGAAAATGGACACTGTCCACCAGCCTCTCTCAGTATCACCAGTTCCTATTACAGAGTCATCTTGACTGGTATGCTCCACCCTGACCCTACATCTCCAGCCTAGGGCTGAGCTACCCTTCCCCCAGCTGCTCTTCCCTATAACCTCAGCTAACCAGTCTTCTTGGCCTCTTTGTCTCTGGGTCTCCTTGTCTCCTGTCTTGCTCCTGGCCCCTTAGCTCCCGGCTCTCCTTTCCCCCTTCTCCTGACATGACCCAGTTCAGTTTGTTGGTCATGTCCACTCTGGACTCAGGATTCTCCCAGATGCCTCTACCTCTGCCTGTGCTCTCTCTTATATCTGTAAGAAAAACCTCAGCTCCATAGGAGTAGTCTGGCTCTCTTTTTATTTCTTTTTGTATTTCAACAGGAAACTCATGAGCTTGAGATTGCCATTCTCAGGCCTAGGCAGCAGATTTCAGCCGCCTACACTTTTGGGGCCCTGTGTGCTGTTAGCTTCTTGTTTCGCTGTTTTCTACATAGGTTTCAGTTTTTCACTTGGGTTTGTTTCCCCTTTGTCTCTGGTTCAGCTTCCTTTTCCTGTTTGGTTTTAACTAGTCTAAAATCGTAGCTGTCTTCATAGGGGTCTGTGGTCCTCTGATCCACATAACCTAACCTGGTGGAGCACAGGACTCACCTCCTCAGGATTCCCTGTGCAGCCTTCATTCAGCCATGGCCCCAGGGTAAGTACGGGGACCCAGAATGGGATAGAGGGTGTGAGAGGAAACCTAGACTCTGGATGTGGAAGGTTCTGTGGAGGTCATCTCTGGTCCTCTTGGATACCAGTCAGTGATGGAGACATCTAGGACCAGAGGGTGAGGGACTTAAAACCAAAATCCTAAAGCAAGTTAATGCCTTCAGTCCCCTAGGCTCTTTCCAGTTCCTGGTCTGTGCTTGTTGATGCCGATGACCTTGAATCACTTGAGTCAAATCACTTGAGACTTACTCAGAATTGACCACCTGCCTTGGAGGGTAGAGGGCTTCTGAACTCTGAGAGGAGTGTTTTTGACTCATAGGTTCTTTACAGAATGTCCTGAGGCAGCTTGTATGCTCTGACTCTGGACCAAGATGCAAGACCTGAGTTCCTTTTATACTAGAAACTGCATTGCTATGACCTGTGGAGAGATTTGTCCCCCTTTGGCTTCTTGTCCCATAGACAATGGTGAACATGGTTGAGTATCAATCATCTGCAAACTATGTTATAATGTGGGTGGACATGAGTGCCCCTTTCTCTGTAACTACATGATAGGACCAAGTTTTATCCTCCAAAATCTGGGACTTTTATTTATTTAAATCATTATAGCCTTGTGTCTTCACATAAAATAATAATACCCCACTTTAAAAAGTATTTATTTGCTAGCGCACACCTTTAACCCCAAGTGTTGGGATTAAAGGCAGGAAATCTCTTGAGTTCGAGGCCAGCATGGTCTGTAGAGTTCTAGGATAGCCAGGACTACACTGAGAAACCCTGTCTTGAAAAAACAAACAAAAAATGCTGCTTCACCACTTGTTTTCTTTTCCCCATCTTGGATAGATGAGGAAGGTGTTACTGCTTGTGCCTTGTGCTGAGGCTCTAAAAGGCTGCGGGACTTCCCCAAGGCCCACCTGGTTGAGGAGGGACCAGGCTTGGAGCTTACTCAGAGAGCCTTATGCAGGCTCTTGAAACATGTTTTGCAGTGAGCTTCTAGAGTGAAGGAGACAATGAGTACAGTCTGCCGGTTGTCCCTGGGCAGCCAGGGGCACGCGTGCCCCTCCTATTAGTCTCTGCTGAGGAGCTGCAGCCCAGCTAGGCTAGGGAAACACTGATTTCTTTGCTTGAGTTTTGGTATCTCAACCAGTTTTCTGTCATTTTAGTAGTTTTTCTGTAGCTTCAAGGTATTTTTGTTTTGTTCTTTTACTTTGTTTTTTGGGTTTTTTTTGGTATTTTTGTTGTTGTTTTTGCATGGAGCTGTGAAAAACAGAACATATTCAGAGGTATGATATTTTCGGTTGTAAATTACATTGTAAACAGTTGAGGAAGCTTACTGGTGGTAGAAAATAGTACCAGGAGGAAATAGGGAGGAGGCACCAAGAATTTTTAAAGGCCTTTTACTCCTTTGACATTGGAGAAGTTGCAGCTGGAAAACACCCTGGAGAAAGAAACTGTAGGTCAAGGGCAGCAGAGCTTCAGGCCTTGAACTTTCCACTCCAGCCAGAGTAACTGCTGTGTACTCCTTATGTACTCCTTGCCTTATGCTGAAGAAAAGTCCTCTGTATCGTATTGTTGTGAGTGACGATGAGTTTGTGGTCTCATTTCTAGCTCTGGAGACCTAGAGTTGGCCAAGACTAACTTGTGAGTTAGTAGCCAAAAGTAAGACAAAAGCTGGGTTTTCTTGTGTCTCCCTTCTTCAACAAGATTGTGTGTGCTTGTTTATGCAAATAGGCTCACGAGTTGACACTGGGACTGTCCATGTGAGATATGATAGCGTCTAGATTCGCCACTTACCCTGGCATCCATAGTAGGGCTGCAGAGGGCTTCCTGCCACCAAGGCCACTTCTGGACCAGGAACCCTTTTCTAAGCACCTAGTCAGAGACAGGAGCTGAATTTTCTTGCACACTTGTCAGGACACAGAACACTGTCTCACAGCAGTCCTGATGAAGACAAATAGGGGGGAAATGACCCCCCCCCCAAGCCTCAGCAACTGAGACTCTGAAGTAGATCAGTGTCAGTGATGGAGTGATATGAAAATGGCATGAAGGCAAAGCAGATATCCCCAGTACCTAGAGAACTCCAAAGATCCTATGTCTTTTCCATGTAGACAGCAGAAAGAGGAGTGGGCCCTCAGCTGAGTGAGTGACATACTGCCTATGTATATAGCTTCTATGTATGTAGAAGTGTGTAGCTTCTGTTATCTTCCTCCTGTGACACAGTACATGTCCCTGCAGGTATTCCAGAGAGGGCTGTCATGACAGTTGGATTCTTTCTAAGGGATCCACTTTCAGCGAATAAAGGAGTCAGGGAAAGCTCCTCTTACACATTTGTTATTCCCCGAAGCTAGAAGTTGTCCACACATCAGGGTCACAAACTAGGGGACAGCATTCTTGGACTTCTTCACAACCATTATTCACAATTAGATTTCTGTTTCATTGAGAAACAAACCAAGAGGAGGAGAAAGGACTGGACCAGAAGTGTAACTAGTGAGTGGTAGATCCAAGGCTGGAATATGAGTCTCCTGAATGCTGTGCTGTCTTGGAGGAAGAGCTGACTTTCAGCCTCAGACCTATCCCTCAGACCAGAGGGACAGGAGCTACGAAGGAGTGAGGAGATACTCTGTACAGGACAGTGCAGCACAGACAACGTGTAGACAAATTTAACGCCACGTTCTCATAATCCCAGTGCTTGAAAGGCTGACGCAAGAAGTGCTGTGAGTTTGAGGCTAACTTGGTCCACAGAGTGAGCAATTTGCTGCAATCCAGTCTCAAAAAACAAACAAAAAACCCCAACAAGAAAATGTAGGTAGCATGAGCATGTGGGGCTCTTAGAGAATGCTGAATGCTGAAGCTCGGGAAGGATTTCAAACGGGCCACAGCAGGTATCAGTCAGCCTGGGACTACTGTAGCTCTTACACAGTTTTACTACCAGCAGAGGACGGGCACACAACAGTTAAGAAATCATCAAGAGAGCCGGAAAAAGAGCAGCTGGAGCGATGTGGAAAGAATGGGGGGGCCACCACCTTAGCTGTCCTCAGTGGGAACATTTTCTTTAACCTTGCCATGGTTACATAAGACAGACATAAAATTTAGAAATGAACACTGGTGTAGCAGAGAGGGAAAGCAGATGCCCTGAGGTGAGAGCAATTTGGTGGACTGGGAAAAGAATAGGGAGGACCAAGTCATGTGACTCTGGGAAAATGGAAAAAAATAAGGGTCAAGGATGTAGCACACGGAACCTGTCAGTACACACAGAAAGTTTGATTTCACTTCCCAAGTTGTGAGAAGCTTTGGAGGGAAGGACAGCTGACTGTAGCAGGGGTGCATCCGCACTGACTACTGTGGTAATAGACGGCACTGTGGAGGAGGTAGGAAGTCTTCGTGGGAAGCTGCCTCAGTCATCTAGGTCAGAGGCAGTAGACTGGCGGTAGAGAGAGGTAGCCAGATGCAGTAGGGAGGTGGGAGGGATAGCCTAAAGGACTTCCTAGTATACCCATGTGGGTGTGAAGGAAGCACGGGGATCTGGTGTGACTTGGGTGGGTGGTGGTTCCTGAGGAACAGGGCTTAATTCAGGCAGCCTGGAAGAAGCTATGGGCTTTGGACTTCGTACAACATACATTCCCTAAAATGTTTCTTGCACAAGATTGACAAGCAGGAATTAGCCACTATCACAGTGTAGCCTCGGGGGAAATACAATGTGAATGAGTAGTTGATTGCCCCTTCCAGTGTGAGCCAGTTTGATTCAGTCCCATCCCTAGTCTCCCAGTGATCTTTATCATATTTAGGATTTTCTTCTCCAGCACTCATCACCTCCTGAAATACTGCATGACTCATTCAGGCTTTGTTTACTGTTTGTTTTCCCTCCACCCCAGCTAGAATTCCATTTTTGAGACAGCAGGAACTTTTTGGTCATTTTAGTTCCCTAGGATTTCTCCAAAGCCTCAGATAACGTCTGGGGAACTCACAGGTACTGAATCTCTAGGTTGAATTCTGTTTTGATCCTCTATTCTTGGAGATACTTGGCTACCATAGCTGCTGCTCAGTGAAACTTCCTCCAGTGTCGGACATTGTGGTTGCTCTGAGTGGGGAAGGAACGGTGGCCCCTGTGAAGTTGGTACTGGCTCTCGACACAGTTGTCTCCACTGCTCTCAGGGCCTACAGATCTCCTGTATGTGAAGATGTATGAAGTCTTTCACAGTCTGACTCACCAACAGCCTCAGAGAGACCCTAGGATTTCCTTCAAGGTCATCTGTCCCAGAAGCTTGTGATCAAGCAAGCCTCAAAGATCACAAAGTTACTCGTTTCCCTGGGCCCTGAAACCACATTACCCAGGAGAACTTCTAAAATGTTTGCCCTCTTTCATCCCCAGTGGTCCAGTGGCCAGAGTGACCACATTCCTGGTCACTCAAAACAGGGCATCAGGTTCCTCAGGCACCAAGTAGAAAATGTGGGAGAACTAGACAAGCCCAGGGGGGCTGCTCTGGTAATTGGGTCACTGGGGAGAGAAGTCCAACAGCTGCCCTTGTGTAAGTTCTGGGTGACAAGCATTCTACCAGTTGAGCTGCATATGTTGCATGTCATCCCCATCTTCTGAGATTTTGTCTTGCTTTCCCCCCAAGTGAGACAGCACTGTTAAGGTGCTTGTTTCAGGTCACACCAGTGTCCTTTCTACAGCTCTGATTACAGCTAGATCTTTTGTACCTCATCTGTCCTCTCAATTGTAGCTCCTCAAGGGAACTTGCCTCAAACTATACTCAAGGTTAGACTCTTATTCTGAGTGTTCTTAACCTCGGTCATTCCACACTAACTCTCTTCCAGTAGCAAGTTTTACTCCTCTCTGGCAAGGGTCTATTATCTCAGATCTGCCCACCAGCCTGTTTGGGAGCAGGATATATGTTATTCGTTTCTGTTTGTCCCTATACCTAATAAATAGTGAAGTTACTCAGCTGTTGGTTGAACTGAGTCAAAGGGCTATGTTGAGGATTGGAGGTGTTAGTTGAGACCCCATACTCATTCCCAGGCTCCTAATTTACCCTCAGAGCAGAACATTGCCCTAGTCCTTGTCCCAAACTGGATCTCCCCGGCTGTCTTGATGTTGTGCTAAACCCATTCTACTTAATCAAAATCAGAGACTAGTATCACAGTTTAGACCAGAGTGTATTGGACTTTCTGAATGCTTTCGAAGCATTAAGCAGCCTAATGTCCACATGGCCTGTTAGGTGGCTCTCCAAGCAAGGGATAAAGTTGGTGGCTATGAGAAGGTATAGGAAGTGCTGTGAGTCTAAGAATATGAGATTTCCTTAACAGTTTGTTGGGGTATTCTCTCCTCAAGTCTTAAGAGAGAAATGGAGTCTAGCTGTACATACATTTAGGATGGTGACATCATAGGACAAAAAACAAACATCTGGATTCCCTGTGACTTCCCAGTCTGAACCTCTAGCTAGTCTGACTGGAAGAAAAGATGTCTAGACTTAACATGAAATTTAGGCTGAGTTAGCCCAAAGCCCTTATCGTGATAAAGGGTGATCAGACCATGGCACTTTGTTTGCGCAGGACTGTATGCAGATCTAGTTTCTTGGTTTTATTTCTGTAGTTTAGTGAACCACTAGATGTGGCCAGGAGGTTGATCTCTTTAGGATTGCATCAAAACTGTTTCTATAGCTAGGTGGTGGTGGCTCACACCTTTAATCCTAACATTATGAGGCAATGGCAAGCAGATCTCTGTGAGTTCAGACCAGTCTGGTCTACAGAGTGAGTTCCAGGACAGTCAGGACTATTACACAGAGAAACCCTGTCTTGAAAAACCAAAACCACAAAACTTTATCTATGATGATACCAAGGCTTTATTGCTCTTGCCTCATAAGTTCACAGTGGAACTTTCCAGAGATACTCAACATATTGTTATATTCTTAAAACTTACTTTGAAAAAGAAAAAAAAAAAACTTACTTTGACTTCCAGTATTATTAACTGCTCACATCACATTACTATAAAAATACTTGAGGTAATTAACTTATAAAGAAAAAAAAAGATGTATTTAGTTCACAGTCCAGGATTGGAGTGCTGTGTTACTTTGGGCTTCTAGCAAGAGGGGCCTATCATGGAGGAACCATTCATATCACACACCAAGAAGAATGAAAACAGTTGAAAGGAAGACCAGCACCCTGCAGTCTTTTGTGAGGACATGCCACCAAATACCCTAAGCACTTCTTAGTAGCCCCACTTCAAAGGCTTCACTGTCTCCCAACAGTGCTACCGTAGGGACCCATCCTTGAACACATGTGTCTTTGAGAACATTTATCCAAACCAAAGCAGTGGTAGATAATGTGCAAATGTAGCCTTCATGAGCAGGAGCTTGTGATCATTTGAGAACCTCATGTGTAAGCTAGCCATCTACTTATCCTATGAATAGTCCATGTAGAACTGATAATCAACCAAATTTGGGGTGGTCATTTCCAGTGCAGAGATGAGGGGCGCAAGGGTCTGGGAAGACAGATTTCACCTTGAACCAGCAACTTTGTGATGTGGCCTCACATTTCCCATCCTGAACTACTGGACTGCAGGAATCCTACGCCACACCATAAAATAACCATTTAAGTCCAATGCTAAACCTGTTTAAGACCTTTTCCCGTTAAGGGATGACGGAGTCACCTTGTAGATGGTTGTAAATTTCAATGGACGATCTGGTGATCACCCTAAATCCCTTTCCTCAAACAGAAGGTAGCCTGACGTTTGTACCACTTGGGTGCTGGGATGGATGCCATCATCCTCCTAACATATGCCATACAGAAATGGAAGGAGGGCAGCCTAAACAATGGGGCCTACGTTGTTCCCAAAAATCATTAGTATCAATGAAAACAAAAATAGCCTAGCAGCTTAGCTTAGAGTAAGGAAATAGCACAGCTGTATGTAAAGGCCTGAGTAGATTCTGGGTCCAAAGTTTCCAAAAACCTAATTGGAAAAGTATAGACTCTGTATTAGATTTAAAGAAAAAATTATTGTTTTCTTTAGTATAATAATGATGTTTCAATTATATGTTAGAATGTCTGTTTTATTGTGCTGGGCATGGGACCTAGGGCCTTATAGATTGTAGGTGAGTGCTTTTTCATTGAGCTACATCCTAGCTAGTATGTCCTTATTTTAAAGAAATGTATGCCTAGGAACCTAGGTTTGAAATGCCATGTCTGAAATTTCATATAGTTCAAGAAAATACACACATGGGTGGGAGAGTTGACTCAGCAATTAAGGGCACTGTTGCTCTTGTGAAGGACCAGGGTTCAATTCCCAGCACCCACATGACAGTTTACAACTATCTGTAACCCCAGTTCCAGGGGGTCTGATGCCCTCTTCTGGCCTTGTGGGCACCAAGCACATACTTGGTACATATAGATGCATGCAGGCAAAATAATCATACATATAAAATAATAAACCTAAACGAAAGAAAACATACATGCGCACAAAACAAATCATATGTGCTAGACTGTTAGCTGGACAGTTTAGATGAGAGGGACAAGGGTGTGTTCTCTGCATCTCTGCAGGTTTGGCATTTTCAAGCAGCTTCGGAATAACAAGGAAAAGTTAGATTTGGGGATTTTCTCCTTTGCTAACTAAATAGAGTAGAAAAGCCCATCACATGGCAAAAGTGGGGAGTAAGCAAAAGTTTAGGCACTTTTGTACATCAGCATAGGCTTGGGCAAGGCACTGACTGTTACAACAGAATGTTTGTCAGTAACTCTGATTCCAGGTGTTTCTCTGTTACTGAACGGGGACATGGTAATGTGATGCAAATTTCCTCATCTCCCTGTCGAGGTGTTGGGAAGCAGTAAGGAGGTTCTGTGTCCAGTATTGCCCTGTCACTAACTGACTCTCTTCACTCCTCAATTGGCTCACTATCTTTTCTATTTTGGGAGGGGAGGTTTGCTTCTTTCTCACAGCAGCTCCAGTGATCCCTTGGGCAGCATTAAATGGGTTCTCTTCTTACCCTGGTGTTACCAGAGACCTTAGTGTTTGGGTCCTCTAATAGCTAGGTTCATCTGAGTATGCCAGTTAAAGAGACAGTAGTGAAAAGCAAAGAAAGACGGTTTGTTCATTGTGGCCACATTGGGAAAAGGAACAAATGAAGAGGTCCAGTGACCCTCAAGTTAATTCTGAGGGAACTATCTTCAGGATTAGGTTTAAATAAGGGCAAGAGATATGCATAATTAAGCCATCCTGATCAAGGCCCATCACTGATTTATCATGGTTTTACTCAGGTCTATCCTGATAATTTGTTAGAAGTGTAAAATCTCTAATAGGGGACCAGTTCCTTCGCTGGCTAACACAATATTTCCTCCCTCCCCCCGTTATGAGATTCCTCAGGAAATTTTAATTTTTTAAGGTCTGCTGTTAAGCCATCTGAAAGCCAAGGCGAGGGGCACAAGTGCTTCTTTAGAATATCTTCCATCCTGCCAAGACAGTTACACTGGTGGCATCTTGTACTAGGACAAAGGACACCACAGACCCAGTATATGCACTCCATCTGGGGACAGGGACTACAGCTTTTATCTAACATAGCTGATTGCCTTTGTTGTTGTTTTGAGACAGGGTTTCTCTATTTAACAGTCTTGTTACAAGGGGAGGGCTACTTGTTTGTCCCTGCCGCCTGGCTAGCTTACACCCGAAATAACCACACAGAAACTATATTCATTAAAACACTGGTTGGCCCATTAGCTCTAGTTTATTTTATTTATTTATTTATTTATTTATTTATTTATTTATTTATTTATTTATTTATTTATTTTGGTTTTTCAAGACAGGGTTTCTCTGTAGCTTTGGAGCCTGTCCTGGAACTAACTCTGTAGACCAGGCTGGCCTTGAAGTCACAGAGATCCGCCTGCCTCTGCCTCCCAAGTGCTGGGATTAAAGGTGGGCGCCACCACTGCCCTGCCTAGCTCTAGTTTCCTATTGGCTAATTCTTACATCTTAATTTAACTCATTTCTATTCATCTGTATATTGCCATGTGACTGTGGCTTACTGGCAAGATTCTAACTGGCGTCCATCTCAGGCAGAAGATCCATGGCATCTCTCACTCTGCCCTCCTTCCCAGCATTCAGTTCTGTCTTCTCCACCTACCTAAGTTCTGCCCTATCAGGCCCAAAGCAGTTTCTTTATTCATTAACCAATGAAAACAATACATGAACAGAAGAACCTCCTACACCACAGTCTTAGCTGTCTAGCTGTCCTAGAACTAGCTTTTGTAGACCAGGCTGGTCTCAAACTCATGGAGATCTGCCTGCCTCTGCTTCCCGAGTACTGGGATTAAAGGTGTGCGCCACTACCACCTAGCAGCTCATTGTCTTTTAAGACCTAAGCAGGGAAATAAATTTGATATGCACTCAGTAAATAGGGTGTTTGCTTGGTTTACTTTTTAAATGAGTGTAGTGAGAAAGTAGAGATAGCCAGAGTTCAGGTACATTATCATCCCCATTCCCAACAAAATCTCTTTGAACACCAAGAAATAGGACACTGAATAGAACTCTGTACACTTAGAAGCCAGCATGCATTTGCTGAGCAATCATTTGGTCCCAGTGGCTGGAGCCACAAAGATGAATGGCACTGTAAATATCAAGCAGACACCCTGTCTTAATTAAGGACCTTAGGTTCTAGTCAGAGACAACAACCTGTGCATCAGACCCAGTGGCTCATGGGTTCCAAGACCCAGCACAGAAATTCCCAGTGAGACCTGAGGGTGGGAATCCTTGCAATGGACCTCCAAGATACTCTCTGGTACACCTGGGATGCTCCACAAAGACAGGACCCAACAGTCCCTCTCCAAGCCCTGTTGAAGAATCTGCCCCACTACATGTCTCTTTGGGGGTTGAAAGAATAAGAGGCAATAGTAGCTACACAAGGCACACGGAAGGAAGCTGTATACCAAGTCCCTCTAGAAGCATTGCTACTGCTTCTCTGAACCAATGTTTTCCTTATTCAGGATGCTCTTAGCTGGGTGCTAACCACATTTGGTTCATATCTCTCCTGCTTCCTCAGCCTCACCTCTAGTTCATCTCTAGCAAACTCAAAAGATAGTCCTGCACGATCATTACCCTGAGTACTCTCGGTTACGCACACTCATGTACCTCCACTATGTGTGGCAGAATGGTGAGATAGCTTGCTTTCTGACTTTCTCCAACATTCATTCATATCCATGTTTTCTGATCATAAAAGAAAAAAAAGCTGTGTGGAGGGCATCAAGCTAGGGCTGTGTCTCAGTCCATGGTGGCTTTGACCCTGGAGGAGGCAGTTAGAGTAGAACAGTGGGAGCAGGGTAGGTGGAGCATGTGACAGTGATGAGGACAGTGAGGGAGGCTGAAAGAAGACTCCAGATGGGCTCCCATCCAGTGACATTTTTCCATAAACTTTATGTCACTCAGTGTGAAGTGGGAGTAAATGGAATGGCAACTTCATATTGGTGGTTTTGTGTGCCCACCATATTATTGTAGGCTTTGCCATGCAATGTTCTACCATATTAGGAAGTGATTAGCTTCTCAGAGAGCTGGGAATTAAGACCCCTATTTGCTTTACCCACAGCCTCTTATCTGAAATTCAGCAGATCAGCAGGAGCCCTGCTTCATTCTAGAGCCACCAAATAGGCTCTTAGGAGGGACTGTCTTTCTCCCAGCTGTTGTGGGGCAAGGGCTTCTTTAATGATGGTCTCAGCCACTTTTAGGGATTACTTTTGGTGTTGTATGTTGAAAGCAAACAAGCCAGGGTGTTATACATTGCCTCAGAGTCTGGTCTAATTTCTTGACTTGGGACATGTGTCACCACATTCCAACGCTCTCTGATTCCTGGCTGCCAAGTCAAGAGCGCTGGCTTATCAAGTGAATATGGAGTCTGGCAGTTCAAACATGTCCTGGCCTCCAGAAACTTACAGTCTTGGGCACATAAGCTCTAAATAGATTTTGTTTTTTATTTTTTTCAAGACAGGGTTTCTCTGTAACAGCTCTGGCTGTCCTGGAACTCAGTTTGTAGGCCAGGGTGGCCTCAAACTCACAGAGATCCAACTGGTTGCCTCTGCCTCCGAGTGCTGGGATTAAAGGCATGTACCACCACCACACAGCTCTAAATAGCTTTTATAAAAATCTCCAAAGTAATCAGATACACATAGGCCCTGTAGTGGGGCCAGATGCAGAGATACCTCCTGCAGTCATGAGTGACAATAGTGTGTGTTTGTTAGTCACTACAGTGCAGGTTTATAGGTGAGAACTCTTCTCTTCCTGGATCATATCCTCAGGACAGACACATGTTCAAGGCAGCATGTCTTACTCTTAGTAGTTGTCAAGTGAGTAGGAACGGATGGACAGTTTTCTCAAGGCAGTAGCCCTTCATCTAAGCTTTGAGTCAGATGTAAGAAGGAGAACACATCCTAGGAAATAGTTTTCCTAATTACTTGAGTTACAGTGAAGTCATTTTAAATGCCCAAATGTTGTGGGGATGCTTTTTCTGCAAGAACTGCTTTACCAGCAGCCTAGCTTTCCTCACTGAAGTGTTCTAGGCAGGGCAACATCAGTTCCAGGACATTGAGAAAGGAAACTCCATGGGCCAAGACCAGGAATCCACCATTGTCTTGGTCCTCCCAAGGTGGGGATGGAACTGTGGTGCACATCTTTTAGACCAGTGCTTAGTGGAACTTGTCAGGAAGCATTGTCCAACAGAGGGACCTAAAAGAGACAGCTGTTGGAATGGCTTTTAGGATAATGTTTAGGTGGTCGGCTTGGGACATGATAGTAGAGCTCAGAGAGGGATCATCTCACACTTCAGTTTAGAACTTTTGCAAAGAGATAACACACTTCACATGTGGTAGCACACACCTTTAATCCCAGCCCTCAGCAGGCAGAGGCCATCCTGGTTTACATGGTGCATTCCAGAACAGCCAGAGCTACAAGTCAAGACCCTGTCTCAAAAGAAAGGTAACGTGTCCAAATTCTTTACAGATTAATGGGAATTACTTGTGTCAGCTCAGCTGGAAAGAGTGTCCTAGGCAGAACAGAATGAGCTGGGCTAGAGAAGCCACAGAAGCAGTACCTGTTAGGAGCCATGAGTGTTTCCACCAGACTAGATGGGGGAGGGGCTCAACTGGGGACCAGTTGGGAGGATAGAATAGAATGTGAAGGGTTCTAAGGAACTGCCAAGAGCTGGGTAGTAACACACACTCTCGCAGGCTGTGCCTTACATGCTGACACAGTGCTCGCGGAATTAAGGAAATCTTCAGGGAAATGAGGAAAGAGGAAAGAGAGCAGATAGTTGAAGGAAGATGAGTTACAGACAAACAGTTTGTCTGAGGTCATAATAGCTGTAAGTGGCAAGGCTTCCAGTGAGGCTTGAAGAGGTAGGTCGGTCTGCCTTTGAAGTTCTTTTTGTGACCTCATGAGAGGTATATTAGGACTCAGGAGACTGGAACCCAGAGATAGAAACATAGCCAGAAAGATTTTGTCATAGTATAAATGAGAAAGGGCTTAGAACACTGGCAGCAAGGAGGGACAGAAAGCAACAGAATTGAGATATGTTTAGGAAATCCAACAGCTGGCCTGTTGGCCACAAAGGGCGAGGAGCGAAAGGGTAAGTATCCGAAGTGACTCTCAGGTGTCAGGAGTGGCCTTGAGGTGGGGTTGCTGGCATTTCGCATATTAGGAAACACTGTGTAGGTTTCCTGTTTGATCTTACTGAGTTTTGAGGTACTTAAGGGATAGCCGGTAGTCCAAAGTATAGGTCAGGATCAGAGCTTCATTAACTTGGGATCTCTCGACATACTGGTGATCACTGTGAACCCTGGCCATGGGTGAGAGCCATGAGGAGACTCCATCCAGGATTTTGGGCACTAGAATCTGCAATCATGTAGAAACCCAGGAACCACCTGAAGCTCACACTGAGCCAGAACCACACAAGGGGATCTGTGATGTCCCAGGAGGAAAAGCTCTGAACTTGGTAGTTTAATGTCAGTCAGAACAAATCACAGTATGTATTTTGAATCATCCCCTCAAACACACACATACAGACACAGTATAGAATGATTATATAAAAAGCCTGTAAGATATTGGGACCTCATGAAAATCACCCTTTTCTTTCCTCTCCAGCTTTGTGGGGTTGAATTTCATCAGCGCCATGGAGCTCTGAGGCCATGTGGATGCTGCCTTGAGTTACCAGGGGCCTGTTGAAAAGGAAGTAGGAAGCCTTTTTATTTATAGAAGATCATTTTGTAGTCTATATTTTAAAAATTCATCCATGTATTTAGTAAATAATGTCTTTTAATAGAAAATAAAATTATCAAACTTCTTCAAATGATAGCTGACTTGGACATAAGTTCAGCACGTCCATGGAATGTGTGCATTCTGCCGTTTGTATTCATCCAAGTGAATGAGCTGAGAAGGCAGTTGAACAGCTAGACTTCAGCAGCAATGACAGCTGCATAGCAGTCAAGATTTTACTCCCCTCCCAACTCCAAGGCATAATAAGCCCACATTAGCAATATAAATGGCAAGAAGAATGTGCACTTCCTTTCATTTAGACTTACTAGTAGCAATAAAATGAAAGTCAGAAAAGTACCATTCAAATGAGAGGGAAAAAAAAACCAACAACCGGGTTTTTGGTTAACCACAAGTTTAATTTGAACCCAGTGTGTTAAAAACAACAGAAAAAAAAAAGGAAAGGAAAGAAAATGGGGACCTGTGGCTATCATTACAGTAACTAAACTTGCCATTGATTCTAAAGTATCTAGCACATGACAGTCCAATGCAAGTGCTTTATTTCTTTTATCTCTCTTCCTAAGATCCCTGAATAGCGTGTGATAACCCACTCTAAGGGGCCTACAGCTCTCTGCATACTACATGGTTCTTGGCTCTGCCTCTGTCTGGGCTGCATGTCACCTCCGCCTATACTAGCCCATCCACTTTCTCTAGGAGCTGAACACCATCATCTTTAACCCCAAACCACTTTCTTCATAACTCTTCCCTGGTTCCCTCAAGTTCTCTTGGCTGACTAAGGTTTGTAGTTCTTGGATTCCCATCTGTAAGCTCCCTGGCATCTGTGCTAAGGTTAACACATGCCCAATTTGATCACTCACGTACTAGAAGAAAAGGTAATAGATAAGGGGTTCAGTTGAAGAGAGTTACTGGAATGACAAAGGGGTTGGTAGGTAGCTTTGCCATGATAATGGGTAGAAAAACCAAGATGTTCCTTCAGTGGTGTTGGGCTGCTGTGGGCTGTCTGGAAAACACTGTGTGACTGGAAAGGTAGAGGTAGAGTGTACTGAGACCCACAGGCCTCTTGAGAGAAGTCAGTGCTTGCTGTGTGTTGTCAGAACTGCCTTATTGAATGTAATCGAGAATTGGATTTTATCTAGAGCTCTTTTCAGCTCTGAGAGGCTCCAGTGAGCACTCATTAGACACTTGTTGTTTACACTCTACGAAAGGTAATAGTCCATATCCTGAGCCACAGGATCGGAGTCACAGAGGAGATCCTGAGCTCAACCCTCCTCACTCAGGATGTGTCAAACATTTACAAATCACAGAGAACTGATTCTTAAAAGCACTATTTCTGTGCTGGGTACAAGGTTCTTTTTCCAGATACTTTGTTTCTCTGCCCTTGATAAAGGACCCACAGTATGACATTTTTCTTGCCTACTTAGTCTGTTCCTTATGATCACTCAACAGTGAATGACTGTTTTGTTTGCTTCATGGTCGTTACTCTGCATGGTGTGGGCTTTATTTCCCGTCTACTGTTGTCCTGCATGGTCTCCTTTCTAAGCACCGTCACTGTCCACTTGTCAGCCACATCTCACCTTTCCAATTCGGGGATCCTTACACGCTACTAAGACTGTGTTCAAGAATCTTGGACTCTGAAAACTAAATTGCTGGCAGGTGTCTTCATGTGTTCATTTTAATGGTGACAGTTTACCTCTCCAGAGACTGTTTCTGCTGATTCCCTGGTTTTTCTAACAATCTGAACAGGTGACGGCACTTTGCCAGGTGTCTTCAGCCCAGAGCCAGTGTGTGTGGATAACTGTTGCTCTGTTCTTTAGGTCACCTAACCTCATTATCTACATAGCATTTCTAATGTTGTCTTGTCTTGATGCTAGATATAAATTGAACATTTGTTGAATGCCAGAAAGAAATCCTCTGTGTGGTGTACTCTGAAGTTGAACAGAACTGGCTGAATATTTGAAATTTCATCCCTGGGTACCTGGGTAAACTCATGTGAATCCTCTCCAGCATCCCAGCCACTCTTCATTAGATGGGAAATAGTTAGTGGCTACGTCATAAACTGTGAGGCAGCAATGCTTAGGTTCACTGTATTATTTAACACAGGGTTTATAATAATCAACTAATAATAATTCCTCTTTCCTTCAAGCACTCCTCCCTGCAAAGCAAAGCTGTGAGTCTCCCAAGCTGTGGGATTTTGGCAGATACTCCTCTACTCATTTTTGGCATTGTCTTTTTTGAGTGACAAACTCATCACTTCACAAAACAGCACTACTGTGGGCAGTTAGAAGTTCTAGCAGCAAGTTTATATCCTGTTTGCCTTTGACCTCTGTTCCAGAAATGCACAGGGCCAGCATCTATTACCATAGCCAGATATGATACTGCAGACTTTCTTCTCTTTCTGCAGTGAACAGAGTATCTGCCAAGCACGGGCTTCCGTGATGGTCTACGATGACACCAGTAAGAAATGGGTACCAATCAAGCCTGGCCAGCAGGGATTCAGCCGGATCAACATTTACCACAACACTGCCAGCAACACCTTCAGAGTCGTCGGGGTCAAGCTACAAGATCAGCAGGTAAGTGCTGGAGTCAGCATCACATCCCTGAGCTGCGAGCCTACCCAGGCACTTTGCCATCAGAGAGAGATCTGGGTTCAGCTCTGATTCTGCAGCCTTATAGCCAAATATAAGACCAAAAGCAAATTATCTTTTCTGAGAGTCACTTTCCATGTCATATGTAAATAATAAGCTACATCTTTCTGCTCCATTGTGTCAGATCAGAATACAATGACAGATAAAATAGAAAATCAAATAAAACATTCTGTCACAGCAGACTAAAATAACATTTGTGAGAAGTCTTTGGAAAATACAGTACACGTGGACTAGGGAGATGGCTCTGTATATAATAGTGCACAAGTGTGAGAGCTAGAATTTAGGTCCCCAGAGCTCATTAAAAAGCTGGACAAGTGTGGTTGCCATCTGCAGCCCCAACACCAGGAGACAACGATGGGGATCCCCAGGCAAGCTGGCTAGCCAGTCTCATTAGAACCTGCAAGCTCCAGATCCAACTAGAGACCTTGTCTCAGTAAGGCAGAGAATGATCAACCACGTGTGGTGGCACACACCTTTAATTCCAGCACTCAGGAAGCAAAGTAAGGAAGATACTTGACATCAACCTCGGCCCTACACTTATATGCAAATAAGCATACATACATGCACACCAAACATTCAAAAAAGAAAGTAAAAGAAAAATATAGTATGTAGACGTTTTAGTCCCATTCTGTACTTACCTGTCCATTTCTCATATACTATTGAGATTTTGGGTTATAACCCCCAAAGTTAACTTTGGCAAAAATACCAAGTTGATAGGAGGATGGTATCATCTCTTCCTGACAAACAGCGTGGACAGCTGAGGTGGTGAGTAGTGTGTCTGGGAAATACCTGTGCAGGTACAAGTAATTTCCCATCCATTCATCTCACACACAATCAAGGCAAAGTAGTCTAATGTAACAAACTTACCCAATACTCCCCACCCTGTTGCCTCTGGGAAGATTGATAAGGCATTTTGAGCAGTGAGGCTAGAAGATTTGTGGTTTTGTTTATTGAAACAACAGCTGAGATGGCTCAGTGGTTAAGGGGCACTCCCTTAGAGGACCTGAGTTGAGTTTCCAGCACCCACATAGCAACTTACAACTGTCCGTAACTCCAGTTCCAGGGCATCCAATGTTATCTTCTGGTTTCCTTGGACACCAAGTGCTTGCAGATATACATGGTACTTAGATATACATGGAGACATACACATAAAGCAATAATAATAATTGTTATTATTAAAGAGGACTTAAAGTCCTCTCCTTAATGTTTTCTGGAGACTTTATGCTCAGGCTGGTTCCCTGCTGGCCCTGCAGGCAAAAAGTTAGCAATGTGAAAAGAAACCTGGAATTCTGATTTAAGTGTTGTCCACTGGGCAGGTTTCTACATTGGTCGAAATAGCCCTAGCAAGTTTCAGAGTCTGTGTCCCTTCAGGCAGAAGACACAAACATGTTTCTGGATTCCTGCTCTAAGGTAGCCTACCTAACCCTGAGCTTATGCTCAGCTTATGCTGCCTTTGCTTTCCCTTGTTGAGTTCTCTCTAGGCATCTCCTTGACATGACATCCATTGTCTGGTACTGTTCCTGCATCATAGTGGGTATCCCTAAGTGATTGTTTTTTTTTTTTTTTAAAAATCTGGAACTGAGGCTGGGAATTTTACTCAGCGCCCTATGCATGGTAAGCTAAGCAAAGGCTTCATGCATGCTAGGCAGGCACTCTATCACTGAGCCACAGCTGTAGCCTTTTCCATGCCCATCACACCATTTGGTTGCTCCTGAATCCCTGGTACTGTGAACCAAATAGATTTCTTTATAACGTGAGCCTGCTTCTGATGCTTCTTTGTAGTAATGAAAACAGACCAACAGCAAGTATACTGTTAGAAGTTGCTGTGTGTTACCCTGTGAACGGGGTTTGTGGGAAGGTTCTGAGAAGGTTATTCCGTCATCAGGTGGAGACTTGTGTCTCAGCATCTTTACCAGCCTGTAGATTCTATATTGTTTTTTAGATCCTAGCCAGCACAGCAGCCAGGGAGACTGTTCTCTACTATTAAGCTTCTTTCTTTGTAAAAGACCTTTAGATTATTTTTGCTCAGAAGTCTCAAAACCATGTTAGATTTTTGGTGTTTTAAGGGCTTCCTCTAAAAAAAAAAAGAAAGAAAAAAAACCCACAGGAAAGGCACTCCCATGTACTCCTACATTCCCCAAAATAAAACATGCACACAGTGTGATTATGAGCTCCTGTGTGGAAAGTGCAACATTTAAAAATAAGCTTATCCTTCGAAAGAACCTAAAGCAGGCCTGCTGAATCTTAGGGAATTTAAAATAAATCTGACTAGGAAAGGTTGAAAGTGGAGGATTAATACACTGTAAACCTTATAAACACTACCACAATAAGCTGGTAGCTGCTATGTATGTCAGATATGACAGGCAACAACTGTTCCAAAGAAAGACTGACCTTTTTAATAAGACGCCCCATCAGAAGAGAAGTCACAGCAGCCCTAAATTTGATTGCATCTAATAATGTATGTTCTAAATATATAAGCAGAAATGGACCAATCTAGAGGTCTCAGGAAATAGACTAATTGCAAAGCCTACTTGCAGATTCTAATCATGGCTCCAAGTAGCATACTGAAGAAGCAGGCAGAAATGAGTGAAAACAGAGGGATTTTTGCTAGCATTATTAACCATCTTGGCCTGATTTATGTTGTAGAAACTGCAGCCAACAGCTGTATTGTATTACAAGTGTCTTAGTTGGTGTTTTTTATTTCTGTTAAAAGACAAGATGACTACAGCAAACTCTTAATAAGGAAAGCATTTAATTGGGGCTGGCTTACAGTTCAGAGGTTTAGCCCATTATACTTATGATGGAAAGCATGACAGCATACAGGCAGACATGGTGCTGGAGAAGGAGCTGAGAATTCTATGTTTGGATCAGCAGACAGCAGGAAGAGAGAGGGACGCTGGGCCTGGCTTGAGCTTCTGAAACCTCAAAGCATATCTCCAATAACTCACTTCTCCCACAAGGCCACACCTACTCCAACAAGGCCACACCTCCAATAATACCACTCCCTATGATCCTATAGGAGTCATTTTCATTCAAACCACAAGATATGTACCAACAGAGAATATGCTAGACTATGGAGCACACCAGAATAAAAAAGGATCAAAATCATACAAAGTATATTCTTTCAAAATTCCTATTATTACTTTGTCTATATTTGGTGTGTGATATACTTAGTGTGAGGCTCTGGGTGGGTGCATGTCACCACTCCTGTGTGAAAGTCAGAGGATAGCTTTATGGATTTGATTGACTACTTTGACCTTTATATAGATGCTGAGCAGAGCATTGCAAGACTTGCACAAGTACCTTTACCTGCTGAGCCATTCACCAGCCCCTAGAGTATATTCTTTGACCACAGAGGAATCAAACCAGAGTCAGTGACAGGAAGACAGCTAATAAAATCTCTTCTTCTCTGTCAGCATTTGTTTTTGTTGTGCATTCAGCTAGTGTGTAGTAGTTATGGAAAGAGGGACATTACTAACTGACTCCTGGGGCAAACAAGAAATGGAAATGTAAGATGAGAATATTTTATGTTGCTAAGTAGTAAAAAACAGCAAAGTTTATGAGGTGTTTCTAAAACTGCTCACAGGAGAAATTTTGTTTTATAAATGTATGTATTGCAAAAGAAGAATGATTAATATTGGTGGTCTATGCTTTTTATCTCAGGAAGCTAGGAAAATAGTTAATCCCAACAAAAGTAGGAGGAAGAAAACCATAAAAAATTTTTAACTGGATCTGGAGAGATGGTTCAGACATTCAGTGTTTGCTGCTCTTCCAGAGAACCTGAGTTCTATTCCCAATACCCGTATCAGGTGGCTCACAAACCAGCTTCAAGGAATCCAACACCCTCCTCTGACCTCTTATGCACATGTGGCGTTCACACACACACAAGTAAATACATAAAATATTTTAAATGAAAATTTAAAAACCCTAATAATATAAAGTAAATGAATGATAGAAGAAAGTAAAATATCTTGGTTCTTTGAAGCAAAAATGTTGGTTCTTTAAAAATAAAATTAATAAACTCATAATAAGAACAGTCAAGGTACTTTTTAAAAGAAAAATACAAACCGTGAATATCAGAAACCAAAGGGGTATTATTACTACCAACCTATAAACATTAAAAATCAATATGCTTGGAAATTAGGCAGCTTAGATAAAATAGATAGATGACTCAAAAGCTGCCAAAGTTAACATGAGAGTAATAGAAAAACTAAATAGTTTTATGTACTAAAGCAATTTAATCTGTAATTCCAAGTGTAACATTCCCACAAAGGAAACTTCGGGCACAGGTAGCCAGCTCAGTGAGCTGTTTCATTTATTTGATGAAGAACAGTGCTAGTATTACATAGTGCCCAGAAACAAGAAGATGGATCCTACGTGGTCTTATTACCATGATGAGAGCATTACAAAGCAGAAAACCACAAGCTAAATAATTAATGACCTGAACCAAATAAATATTTTTAAACTCCTGATAAATGATATAATTTATTACAGGAATACAAAATTAACTTAACAGAACAAGGGGGAACTGTATGAATTAGAAAAGGCACTTAGTAAAATTTAGTGTCCCTTCATGATAAAAATTAAGAGGAAACTGGGAAAGATAATTTGGCAAATAGTATCTACAGACAGCAAAAGCTCTAGTCATTAAACTTGCCCTATATTCCAGGAGAACAAGACAAGGAAAAGAGAGAATAAACTTATCTTTCATCTCAGATGATTTAATAATATAGAGAAGTGTCAACAAGATGGCTCAGCAGGTAAAGGTGCTTGCTGGTAAGCCTGGTGACCTGAGTTCAGTCCCCAGAATCCCCATGGAAGAGGGAGGAACTGACTCCCACTAAGTCCTCTCACTTCAGTACTCATGCCATGGCACATACATGTATATACACATGCATACACACATATGCATACAAATAAATGCAATAAACCTTTTTACATAATTAAGAGTGTCTGAACTACCTACAAACTATTATGGTGCTATAATTACTATAAAATATATATTAACATATTGTTATGCTAAATGAGTTTGGTGGACACCTTTAATTTTTTAATATGCTAGCAGTAAATAACTATAAAATGAAACTGTTTCAAATGATATTTGGAAGCTCACCAGAAAATTTCAAAGGCTTTGGAACAACTCTCACTGTAGCTACAACCTTCTGTACACTGGAAACTGTTAAGATGGTTGAGAGGACTCAAGCAGCCAAGCTTCTCAGAAACTGGCCACGTTCATAAACTGAGGCCCTGGTGTCATTAGATGTCACTTCTTCAAAATCTAACCCACTTAAGATTCCAGCAGGTATTTGTAGAAACTAGTAATCTGTTTCTAAGATTCATATGAAAATGTATAGGATCTAAAAGAGCTGAGATCATCTTGAAGAACCAAGATATGGGGGCTTGTACTGTCATATTTCCAGTCTTACTATAAAGCTGCAATAATTGCAGCAGGGAGATACTGGCATTAAGATCAACTAACAGACTCAGAAATTTAGGAATGGCTAGATAAAGCCACACATATGTGGTCCCTTGGTTTATGACAAGGCATCTTTATGTTCAGCAAGGAAAAGATGTTATTTTCAATAAATAACCCCAGTTCAGTCTGTTTTAAAAAAAAAAAAAAGTTACGCCATACCTCAGAATTATTTCAGCCTAGACACTAAAGGCCAACAGTAGCGGGGCACTAGGAAGCTGAGGTAGGAGGACTGCTTCAGACCAAGAATTCAGGGCTACCCTTGGCAATGCAGCAAGACTCCATCTTGAGAGAAGCGTGAGAGAGTTGTTCAGAAACCAGTAAAACATTGAGAAGAAAGTACAGGAAATTTTTCTTATGACTTTAGAGAAAACAGATATTCAGTGGTTAAGAACACTTGTTGTTGCAGAGGACCCAGGTTTAGTCCCAGCACCCACATGGTGACTCACAATCTGTAAATCCAGTTGTAGAGCATATGATGCCCTCTTCTGACCTCCACTGGCAGTGAACATTCACATGGTACACAGATACCCATTCAAGGAAAATATATAAAATAAATAAATCTAAAGAAATTGAAAAAAAGCATTAGCTATCGAGGACAGATTATGGATGAACTTCATTAACACTGAGGAGTTTCCTCACAGTGCACAATGAGAATGGAAAGGCAAGTTATATCCTGGGAAAGACTACTTCCCCTGAAGTATGTAATAGGCCAATTCAATCAGGAAGGATGTATACAAAGCTGAAAATTAACTTTAAAAAGGCCAAATAGCTTGAATAAGGACTTTACAAAAGAGCAGTGGACAGAAGTGACAAGCTAACAATGGTGGCAAATACGAGGAAGGTGCTCAGCCATTGTGTTTGGGGAGATACCTGGAATAGCACTATACTCCACACAACCCAAGGGTGCCCTTCAGAAGTCAGACAGTTCTGATGGAAACCACCCTGGGATAGTGCTATACTCTGTACAACTCAAGGGTGCCATTCAGAAGCCAAACAATTCTGAGTATTTCTGGCCAAGTGGATCTCTCATATGTGGCTCAGGAGAATGGAAATTGGTACCATCTTCCTAAGAAATCTTATGACCAAGGTTACTAAAACTAAATGCACACAAACCGTACCCCTCCCTTCTTTGTAGATACCCAAAGATACAAGAATTTGTATCTACTAAAAATAAAAATATTCATAGAGCAAAATAGCCAAGGGCTAGAAACCAACTCAGACACTCATCAATAAGAGCATGGAGAAGTTATTTGCTGTTAAAATGACATGTTTAGCCCACAGTGATGCTGAATGCCTGTAGTTCTACCACTAGAGAGGAAAGGGCAGAGGATTCATGAGTTCAAACCCCATGCTACATAGCGAGTACCAGACCAGCCTAGGCTATGTAGTAAGACCCTGTCTAGGCATGGGGGCAGGGGGAGAAATGGATGAATTTCACAGATATTATGTTAAATGGAAAGAGTCAGAAATAGCACTGTATGCCATATTAATCCATTTCTAATTTAAGAATTGGTTGGCCGCGTCGTGGTGGCACACACCTTTAATCCCAGCACTCGGGAGGCAGAGGCAGGCATATCTTTGTGAGTTTGAGGCCAGCCTGGTCTACAAGAGCTAGTTCCAGGACAGGCTCCAAAGCTATAGAGAAACCTTGTCTTGGAAAAACCAAAAAAAAAAGAAAAAGAAAAGAAAAAATTGGTAAGGGTTACCAATGGTGAGAAAAGTTAGAGCATAGTTATCTCTGAGGGGCACTGTTGAGAAAAGGGACATCAGAAGAAAGCTTGTCCCATCCCAAAGTGGCCACACAGTGTTACGAATGCCCCCAACTGTCTCCTCTAACTTGCTCTAAGTAGAACAAGCAAATATCAGGTAGGCACTAAGATTTTAGCTTCCACCAGTAAAACCTATCTGGGAGTTGGTAAATACCAGGCTTCTCTCTGTCTTTGACCAAGTGACATATTAGCTATGCACCGCCTGCACATGCATTCAAGGGACACTCTGTGGGACTCTCCTTTATAAGAGGATGGTTTAGAAGTTGTGAAAATAAATTTTAAAATGGTGGTGTCTCTCTGGTGGTTCAGCTTATAGGAGTGTTTTATCTTCGCAGGTCTATTAGGTAATATATTATTCACACTGTTGCCGTCCCTTTGCATTTCATGGATCTACCAAGAGTTGCTCAGCTGAAAAGGAATAAACAGGATTCGATGTACAGTGCTTTAACTCAATCCTCCTCTCATTTCTTATACCAAGAACCACCATGTCTTCAACGCAGTTGTAGCCTGTTGGGGTATTTGTGGATAGCAGCTGGCAGTCTTTAGTCTCCAGGGTAGCAACAACAAAAATGCCAGGCCCAAGAACTGCAGGAGATACAGAACCCAGAGAATTTCCATAATAGCGATATACCCTCAAGGAAAGTGCAACTGCACCCTACCAGTATAAGGTTTTTTTTTTTTTTAAACATAGGGTTTCTCTCTGTAACAGTCCTGTCTGTTCTGGGACTTGCTCAGTAGACCAGGTTGGCCTCAAACTCACTGGGATTTACTCTATCTCTGAGTGCTGAGATTAAAGGCATGTGTCATACCACCTCCCCAGTATAAGGTCTTAAGACCTGTACAGCCAGAACCAATCCAGGAGGCTCCAGAGATTAAAGCCAGGCCACAGGAAATTAGAGAACAGTGTTAGCTCATTTTGCTGGCAATGAACTGCAGCATGGAGTCCCCTCTACAGACTGTTTCAGCCCTCCCATTAGTTTACTGTCTAACTTTGTACAAGCCCCTTGTTTTTCCTGGCCCTGATTTCCCAACTACAAAGAGACTTCCTAAGATCCCTGTGAATTCTTTTCAGTGATTGTGCTAGCCACACTTTCTTTGTACCTGGAGTGGGTATTATTTTTCTCCTGATGCTTGCACGACTGAGTCACCTCTGAGATTGTAGTCAGCCGTCTCAACTTATAGTCTTAGCAGTCTCACTCCCTAGAGCACCTCCCCAACCAGTCTTGCTTTGTTCTTTCTCAACCAACCTTAATATGTCATTTCCAGACCTCTTCTGCACAACTTTCTCACAGAACATCTGCTATGAGTTGACTGGGACAGAAGGAAAAGGTTCTTAGCTCTCTGATTCTGTGCACGACTCCAGTCACTAACCCAGTGGTTCCTAACTTTCCAAACACTGTGACGCTTTAAGACAGTTCCTCATAATATGGTAACTCCCTGATATAAAAATTTTTTATTGTTACTTCAAAACTGTAATTTCGCTACTGTTATGAATCTTAATGTAAATATCTGTGTTTTCTGATAGTCTTATGTGACCCCTGCAAAAGGGTTGTTTTGACAACCCCCATAGAGGGTCATGACCCACAGGTGGAGACCCATTGCTCTAACCTTAACAGCCATTTTAATCATGCTAACTTGGCAGTTCATCTCATACATACGCTTCACAAGAACTTGAGCCTTTATTCAGCAGTGTAAAATTAAACCAGTCAATCCCCAACTTGGGTCTTCTGCTTAGCAGTACACATATGTATGTCTGCTCCTACTCAGGAATTTGTATATAGTTACTAGCCAAAATGCTCACCTGTTGCTGTGTAGCAAGTAAGTTGTAAAATGATTCCATCTCTTCTCCTGATTTAGTACATGTGTCCAATGACTCATCTTACTTGTTCACTTCATTATACGTGGACCTAAGTTCAACTTGCATGTGAGGGAAATCTAGGATGATGCTGTTCTAGATATTGTCTGTAATTACTATTCTCTGGCTTTTCCTGATCTTGTAACACAGCAATATGAACAGTTATGGAGAGCAACAAACCATTACCGTATTCTTCCTACTTTACAGGCAAGAGGACTCTTAGCTGGAGGATTACAGCCGGTGATGGCTGCACCTGGAGTGTTGTCAGGCTGCCACTGACTTCACAGAGCACCACTTTCTAAATAACCTGAAATCATTCTCTTTCAGTATTTAGAACAAACATCAAGGGGCCCACAGACCTGCTGTTGAGTCTCTGCTGACCATGCTCTCTGAATGTCTGCCTTCGCGGTCTTTTGCTCTGCCTGGCTGACAGTTGTTATGTGTAGTAAGGGGGGAACTGGCCGTGTCCCGCCGCCCGACTAGCTTAACCCCCAAAATAACCACACAGAAAACTGTATTAATTAAATTACTGCCTGGCCCATTAGCTCACCCTATTATTGGCTAACTTTCACATCTTGATTCAACCCATTTTTAATAACCTGTATGTCACCACGTGACTGTAGCTTACCAGCAAGATTCTAACCTATGTCTGTGTCAGGCTGGAGATTCGTGGCATCTGCCACACTTCCCTTCTTCCCAGCATTCTGTTCGTCTACTCCACCTATCTTTAAGTCTGCCCTATCAAAAGGCCAAGGCAGTCTCTTTATTCAACCAATGAAAGCAACACACAAACAGAGGAACCTCCTACAATATTTCCCCTTTTTCTTTTTAAACAAAAAAGAAAGGCTTTCACTTTTACATAGTAAAATTACATATAACAAAACAGTTATCAAGCAAGAATTACAGTTACAATATTTATATCTATTTTATCTTTTATCATAACTAAGGAAAACTATAAAAAATAACTATTTATTCTTCAACTCCATCAAAGTCTCCAGAAGGATATAATATTACCTAAGTAAACAAGAAGGAAGCAACTTCTAAAACTCTAGAATTGACAGAGACAACTCACTTCCTAGACAGTCACCCAAAGGTTTTCTGTACCATTGGGGCATCCATCTTCAGCCTACAGGCCCATAGTATCCAACAGACTTTTCCATGAAGCAGGAAATTTCAAAGACAGTTCAGTCACTTTCTTTTGTATCCTGCAGAATGTCTCACAGACTCTTTCATGAAACAGGAACACCAAAGGATCATCTCACCTTTAGGCAAGTTCAGCAGTCCTCTCTCTGCGGCTTCTGCATGTCCAGTGAAGCAGTCCAGGCAAGAGCAGTTTCTTACCCAAATGGCTAGCCAACTCCATTAGGAGCTTCTTCGATGCCCATCTTCCTCTTGAAGTAGATTGGTACTGCCAGGAACATATGTGTCTCATTGTCATGAAAAGTCCTAAGTTACTAAAATATTTTAAATGCCATATTCTATAGTCTTTGAAAGATATGAAGAATGCCTGTTTAGCTGAAATATATCTCTATATATCTAGAAAATCTAACTAACATGACTACAAGCTTGACTATTGTCTATAATTATCGATTAACAACCTATATTTCCTAATTAAACAATTCATTTTTAAATGAACTACACAATCACAATACCTTAATCAAGATCGGAAATACATATATGGAATTGACCTTAAATTTATATCAACAAAGCAAAATTTATACCAATGCAAATTAGCCATCTCTATATCATATCCCCCTTTAAATGTAAAAGAACATTTATGAACAATATATGGGAATATGGGCACAGTTTTTTCTCTCCAAACTGCTTCGTGCTATATGGGGGTGCTGTTAATCAGGTCTTTCATGGTGTATCCTGTTTGCTAGGTTTTCCTCAGTCAGCAGTTGAGCAAAGTAATTTTTTGAGGGTGTTTATGGCAACCTTTCAGGAGGTCGTGGTCTATCATACCATATTGGTCTAGAAGCAATCCACAGGGTCTCATCCTCTGTGAAAACAAAAGAACCTCTTTTCCAAAGCATCATATCCTTAGACCCAAATTCTGAAGTCAAGATACCTTTATAATATCCATGCTGGTTTAACTTGGCAGCCCATATAATGAATTGTCTGTCTGCATTTAGCTCCTTTACAGTCAAAAAATTCAAAGAAAACACAATAATACATATAATCCAGACTCTTTGTGAATTTTCCATTTTTACGTGGCTTATTTTTATTTACTTCTTTTAATCTATGACTATATGTACTCTGTCTTTTTAAAGACTTTACCCTTTTTTTAAAAAAAAAAAGCATTAACTTTATTTTATGACTTTTCTCTTTTTCTTCTCTCCCAAGCCTATGTACTTTAACTAACACTATGACCTATTTAGAGGTCTTTTATGTCTGAATCTGTCCAAGTGCATTGTCTTTAATTCTCTACTGTCTTGAGCTTTTAAAATACTAAGCAGCTTGGTTGGGGCTGCTCTGGATGTTGGCTCCACCTCTCCCTAATTTCAAAATGGTGGAGGTACCAATTCTGCTAGCTCTGGGGCCGCCAGATAGGAGCTGCACTCAGCACTTTAACTCTGAGACTGAGTGTGTGGCACATAAACTCTTTCTTTCTGAGTTAACAGCCAAATCTGCCACACAGAGCACTGCACAGCCTGGAAACATCTCTGTGTATGGCGGCAGGAATCCGCCATGCTCTCCTGCCTGTGCACACCTAGTAGACCTGATCCCGCCGCCTGCCCAGGCAGGTAGCACCAAGTGACAGGCATGGTCTCAGTACTTTGTTCCCAACCCCGAGTGGGCACACAAATATCTGGGCCCACAAATGCCATTTAAATGCTTCATAGCTGGAGTTTGTGCTGGCAGCACAGGCCAGGAAGCCGTGTTTTAAAATGGCGCAGCTTTTTTCCTGCTGCTATTGCTGAGTCGGGAAAATTTCTCTGTGGCACCTCGCCAACAAACAGCAAAAGGCTGTGTTAAACTCTATATTTGTGTCTATAATTCCTTTTAAAACCCTCTTAGGTTTTACGTGGAGTTAGTCGACCACATTGAGGCACCAACATGTAGTAAGAGGGGGAGAGGGTCACGTCCCACCACCTGGCTAGCTTAACCCCTGAAATAACCACACAGAAAACTGTATTAATTAAATTTCTGCCTGGCCCATTAGCTCTCACCTCTTGTTGGATAACTCTCACATCTTGATTCAACCCATTTCTAATAATCTGTATGTTACCATGTAACTGTGGCTTACCAGCATGTTTCTAACCTATGTCCATCTCGGGCTGGAGATTCATGGCATCTGCCACACTTCCCTTCTCAGCATTCTGTTCTGTCTACTCCACCTATCTTTAAGTCTGCCCTATCAAAAGGCCAAGGCAGTCTCTTTATTCAACCAATGAAAGCAACACACAAACAGAAGAACCTCCTACACCAGTTATGTCTGTTGGTGATTAATAACAAAATTAGCTGTGAGGCTGTATATGTGTGTAATATATTTCTACAAGTCATCGTTGAAAATAGAACTTGTTTATTATGAATTCTGAACACTGATAAGGGCTGTGGGAAATTGAAATCAAACTGCAAAAGACTGTTACCCTTAATGAGCTTCATATCTAGAAAATATGGATTAAGTGTGGCTAAGATATAGCTGGCACCAGGAGATCCTTTCAGAATCCCCACAAGGTCAATAAGGCAGCATTAGTACCTTCATCTTATTGTTGGAGAAACTGAACCTTAGAAAACAGCGTTGATTCCCTCAGTGGCACAGTCAAGAGACAGGGTCTGGACCAGAACCCAACCGGGGAATTTTACTCCCAGTTCAGACCTAGTTAAGTGAAATAACAAGTTTTCCAGCTGTTCAATTATAGCCTGAAATGCCTGCTTACCTTTTCCCTCCTGTGAACCTTATCCCCCACACTACCCATGGTTGAAAGGATACAGTATCTTTGCCCCATGGCAGCTCCCTTCAGCTCACTTACATTTAATTTATTTACACGTATTTCTCTCTTTTCTCCTCCAGGTTGTGATCAATTATTCAATCGTGAAAGGGCTGAAGTACAATCAGGCAACACCCACCTTCCATCAGTGGCGAGATGCCCGTCAGGTCTATGGCTTAAACTTTGCAAGTAAGGAAGAGGCAACCACTTTCTCCAATGCGATGCTCTTTGCCCTGAACATCATGAATTCCCAAGAAGGAGGTAAGCAGGACTTTGTCTTTACTGGATGCTGAGGCTCTCTCTTGTTCTGTCTGTGTCCCAGCTCTGGTTGTCTAGCATCCTGACATTGCTGCTACTTTTATTGACATGATGTAGACCCTCAAAAACCTGTTACTTGACTTGAGGTTCACAGTAATGACTAAGAATAAGGAAGAGGGATTAATGTGCTATTGTGAAATGCAGGTTTGTACTAATGTGCTCCTGAAGCCCTCTGTGAGATGTGTTGTATGTTAGCCATCCTACTACTATATTCCAGAACACATACCTGACATGGCAGAATAGATAAGAAGTGAATGGAGTCCTACCCACTTTAGAATTTAGAGTTCACAGATTCAGAAATAGCTAACTTTAATGTTCTACAGTGAGTGCTGGAATAAAATGTGTGCAAAGTACTTGGGGACTACAAAAGAAAACAAGTAACTGCCCATCTGGACTGTAAGAGAGGCCCTGACAGCAGTGGTGACATGTGAGCTGAAGCTCAAAGAAACAAGGATTACACTCAGCAGGGTGTGCTGAGGAGGGAGCTACTGCTGCAGAGTTAGAGGTGGGAGAGCTTGCATGTGTCAAAAGAAAAAACCCACAGTGCAGTGTCTGGGGCCTGGGTACAGGTGCAGAGCAGCTAGATGAAACTGGAAGCATGGCAGGTTGACAAGTTGGACCCTGTAAGACTTGGGAGAGGGACTAGCAAAAGTCCCGGAATCGAGCAGTTACAGCAGAGCGCCAAACTGTTGGTGAGTTTTGACAACTTTGAGGAAGGACGTGAGCTTTCCCAGTGGTCCTACAGTTGGCAGGCATCTTAACCTTGGTGGAGCACAGTGGTGGTGGAGCACAGTGGTGGTGGAGCACAGTGGTGGTGGAGCACAGTGGTGGTGGAGCACAGTGGTGGTGGAGCACAGTGGTGGCAGTGCACGGTGGTTATGAACCAGGCTTAGAGCCACTTTATTTACTTGGTTTGAGCTCTCGTTTGCTACATTCCCAGTCAAGAAACCATTGAGCAACTCACTGAAGATTCCTGGGCCTCAGCATCCCTGTCTACAAATGCAGACAAGGAGAGTTGCTTTTACATTTAAATGAGCTAGATGGTTGTCATCTCTTTTTTTTTTTTTTTTTTTTTGGTTTTTCAAGACAGGGTTTCTCTGTGGTTTTGGAGCCTGTCCTGGAACTAGCTCTGTAGACCAGGCTGGTTGTCATCTCTTGATTCAGCATGTGTATTATGTCGCTGCTGTTGCTACTACCTGCAGCCACCACCACCGCTGCTACCCTCACTACCAAAACTCAGAAGTAAGGAGACAGGTGCCCATGCTGCTAAAGGGAAATGACATTTAAACATATACTGAGCCTGACATATTGGTGCTTTGGGCCCAGCTTAAACACTTCAAGAGATTTTGTGAGCTAAGAAGACTATATGGAGTGAAGTTCTGTGAGTTATGTGTGAGTCTTCTCTTGCTGTGCTAAGACACCATGACCAAGGCAGCTTATTGAAGTTTATAGCCTTACAGTTTAGAGTCCATGACCCTCGTGATGGGGGTTTGGGAACATGCAGTAGGCAGGCAGGCAGGCATGGCATTGGAGAATAGTCACAGGGCAGCTGGAGAGGCGTTGGCCTTTTTTGTTTGTTTTGGTTTTTTAAATTTTTTAAAAATCTTTTTCAAGACAGGATTTCTCTGTAGCTTTGGAGCCTGTCCTAGAACTAGCTCTTGTAGACCAGGCTGGCCTTGTACTCACAGAGATCCCCCTGCTTCTGCCTCTTGAGTGCTGGGATTAAAGGGCATATGCCACCACTGCCCAGCCCTTTTTTTGTTTGTTTGTTTGTTTCTTGAGACTGCGTTTCTCTGTGTAACAGCTCTGGCTGTCCTAGAACTAGCTCTGTAGACTAGACTGGCCTCGAACTCACAGAGATTCACCTGCCTCTGCCTCATTTCCAGGTATTGTAACAGTCATGAACTATCACGAGGGAATAACTTATTAGGGTTACATGGTGTCAATTCTAACACAGGCCCACATCCCCAGTGGACTGAACAAATGCTCTTGTTGATGCTGGAATTGAGCCTGCCAGTTTGGATTTGTAGATACAGAGTTAGTGTGCCTGGTTAGCACTGGTAGTGGCTGCTGCTGACTGAGCTTTCTCAGCAGCTGATTCATGCACAAATGTGAAGCATGTATCTATGGTGCTTACATGCAACTCCCCAGTACTTACCAAACCTGAAAGAAAGGTATCCTTGACCCAAAGGCTTCAGCAGCCACATAACCTTCAATACTGCAGAGTTGTTTTGACAGATTTTGAACTTCTGATTGTGCAGTTGTTTGCTCTGTGTACAACTGATTGCCCAAATCATATGGATTGTATAGTTGCTTGTAGCGTGACATCTTGAGTCCCAAAACTGTGCAGGATCCCAGGCTTAGGGTGGCATCAAGCACCCCATAAACAGACATACCCCTTTCGTTCCCCCTTGGGAATCTTTTCTTTAAGGTGTCTGGTTCCTGTGACCTTCTGAGGTCTCCTGTAGACCTCCGTCACCACAGGTGAGTCTTGATCAGCTTTTCCTACCCCTCAGTATGTGGATAGACACGGGTATGGACTTGGAGTCTTCCCAGGCCTGCAAGCACAGGCCGCTTAGCTGTCCCACTTACAGCAAGCTATATTTGCCCACCCCCAAAACCAAAGCATGTCTTTGTCTTCAGGCTCTTGGTTAACTCTCACCATATCCCTGGGAGATGTTATCTCAGATGCCTTCCCTGCTTTCTGTACCAGAAAGCCAAAGCTCAGAGAGGAGGTAACTGCTCAGAAATCCCATAACCATAACTGCCGAAACTCAATGCTGGAACCAAGTTGTTTCACAGTTCTGTTTTCTGGGCGCTGAAAAGCAAACATTTGTGCCTCCAATGATTTCTTTTATTTGATTCTTTCTCTCCACAGTGAGATGTACTAGCTTGTTTTTGTTTTATCTTGTTTAGTTTTGTGGGTTGTTATTATTTTTTTTTTCTGAGACAGGGTCCTCTAAAGCCAAGGATGACCTTAACCCATGATCCTCTTGCCTTAGCTTCTGGAATACTGGAATTACAAGTGAGCGCTATCTTGTCCAGCTTTGTTTTAGTGTTTTGTTCTGTTTTAAAGACAAGGTTTCCTGTGTAGCCTAGGCTTGACTTGCAATCTCCCTATCTCATTTTCCTGAGTGATAGGATTACAGGCATACATCTCAGTGTCTGACCTGAAAACCACTATTAACTCATGATTCTTCACATTATTCTGGAAGAGGTTAAAGTATAGTATAATAGTTTTTTTTTTGTTTGTTTGTTTTTTTGGTTTTTTTTTTTTTTTACTGTCTGAATTCTCCATGGAAGAGATTCTCAGATGTTTGACCCTTGACAAAGCTACTTTGCTGGGGTTTTTTTACCAGGTACCTACTGGATCTAGCTTCTTGTTTCAGTGATTTTTGGAAACCCAGTCTTCAACTTCAGGCCTAACCCAGGGAAACTAAAGTCAATTTAGCAGGTACAAAATAGTTAAAGTAACAGTTACGGAGTGTTTCCCATTGCCTATGAAGAGGTTAGGTATCTTAGAGCTAGCAGAAGGTCTCACAGTTCTGGAGAACACAATGCTGAGTTCAGGGATTGTCCTGGGGAGGTGGGGGCTTACTGAGGCTTTTTCTATAGATGTTGATATCTAGAAGTTATCTTAAGTAGAAAGGGCTATTTGGCTCTAATGCCATTCCCTTCAGTGTTAAGGAAGTCAAGATCCTTGTGTGGGTTGCTCTGGAAGCTCCCACTAGTGGAAACAGTGCTACAGCCTAACTTTAGTGGCTGCCATCTGTGTCTGCTGCCAACTATGGAGCATGCCCTACAGACCATGTAACCCAGCTTTCCTGGGTACCATATGATAAGGCATGGTATGATGGCCACACATGGTACTTAGGCTCAGGTGGGACTTGGAGAGAGAAACTTCTCTGGCCTAGGTACATGTAATTATGGAAATAGTTAATACTTAGACTTTCTCTTTAAAGCCTACACTTTTTATTTTTCCCCAGGCCACTTATTCAGGTGGCCTTTTCCTGTTCTTCCTGAGAAATGGTTCTCACCAACCAAGAAGCCAAGAACCCCCAAGGAAACTAATTGGGGTATAGAGGTTTTTGTCCTTAAACTCTAAAGCACTTAGGACAGCCTACTGTGATACATATTTTTTTAGAAAGGGTTCTGAGATCCAAAATAGAGGTATGTAAAGCCAAATCTTGTTTGGAGTTGAGAGTTAAGGTTAGGTCTTCTGGTTTGGAATCCAGTGCTTCTACAGCTGTGCTTCTAGGGATCAGGGAAGGTACAAGTCCAGGTTGTTGAGCTGTTTCCATGCTGCAGCCATTGGTGAGCTTCTCATATTAAAGATCAGATCTCAGGTAGCCCAGCGAGAAGAATGAGGTGGACTATAGAGTCAGTGTCTGTCTTGTTGCTGACTCTTGAACTGCTGATACCACTTCCAGAAAGCATTCAGACTGTCTCTGCCTACACTGTTGGTCTGCCTAGTCCCCAAGCAAGGAGAGATGTTGACCACTGTTCTACACTCTGTCCTGCTCAGTTTCTCTCTCTACCTCAGACATCCTCCAGCAACAGGGAGACTGTCTTAGTTAGGGTTTCTATTGCTGTGAAAAGATACCATGACCACAGCAACTCTTACAAAGGAGAAACATTTAACTGGGGTGGCTTACATTTTCAGAGGTATAATCTATAATCATCATGGTGCGACATAGTGCTGGAGAACGAGCTAAAAGTTCTTAAATCTTTATTCGAAGGCAACAGGAAGTGAACCAAGACACTGGGTATAACTTGAGCATAGGAGACCTCAAAACCTGCCCTCACAGTGACACACTTTCTTCAGTAAGGCCACATCTACTCCAAGAAAGGCACACCTTTTAATCATACCATTCTGTATGAGATTATAGTGGCCTTTCAAATTACCACATTCCATTCCCTGATCCCCATAAGCTTGTAACAATATCATAATGCAAAATGCAACTTCAAAAGTCCCCATTTAACAGTATTTAAAAGTCCAGAGTTCAAAGTCTTTTCTGAGATTCATGCAATCTCTTAACTATAATCCCCTATAAAATCAAAATCAAAGAACAGATCACGCACTTCCAACATATAATAGCACAAGATATTCAATACTGTTCCAAAACATGGGGAAAGGAGCACAGAGAGGAAATACTGGATCAAAGCAAGACCTAAAACTAGCTGGGCAAACTCTTAAACTCTGCATTTTCATGTCTGATGTCAAAGTACTCTTCAGATCTCCAACTTCTTTCAGCTTTGTTGACTGCAACATAGTCCTTTCTCTTGGGTTGGTTCCACTTTCTGTTAATAGCTTTCCTTGACAGGTATCCCACAACTCTGGCATCTCCAACATCTTAGGGTCTCCAAGGCAATCCAGGATTTACCTTCATAAGCTTCTTGAAATGGCCTCTTTAAGCCTTTATGCAGGCACACCACTGATAAATGCCTGGCCTCAGTGTTTCCTTAGTCACTCTCTAAGTCTAAAGCCAGAACCATGTCACTGAAGTTTCCACGTTCTGCTGCTTAGTGGGGCTGGAACATGGTCCCCTTGTTCAATTACATCTTCATCAACTTTGTTTAGTTCCCTTCACTGCCTACACTTAGCTGTCCTGAAACTAGGTTTGTAGACCAGGCTTCAAATTCAGAGCCAGCCTCTGCCTTTCCGCTGTTGGGATTAAAGGTGTGCACCACCACACCTGGCCCCAAGCTTTTCTTTAGCTCCTTTTCACTTCACAAGCTGGAAACTTAGTTGGGTGGGATCTTGCCCTAAGGTTGCCACTCCCTTTATTCCATTTCTTAATCTGTCTATCTCCTTGAACACAGAGCTTAGTTCCATTCTATGTCCTGGTGCTCTTTTTCTCCTCAAATTTTACATTTGGTATTTTCCCTTGCTCAGCTTCCTCTGTTTCATTATAAATCTTTACAAGCATGAACAGTAGTAACCATATGACAGAGTCTATACTAGGATATTTTGAGATTTCTTCTGCCAGTGGAATTAATCCAGATCTCTTCACTTTAGCCTCAGGCAGACCCTTTGAATAAGGGCAAGAGTGGCCACATTTTTCACCAAAATACCACAAGATCAGTCTCTAAGCTACATACTAGGATTCTTCTCCTCTGAAACCTCTTGATCCAGGCAACCACAGTTCATATCACACTGAACATCACTGTCTTCCCTGTTCCTACAAGGATGACCCATTAAACAGCACTTAAAGTGTTCAACTGCTTTTCTAATCCACAGTTCCAAAGTCCATATTCCTTCCAACAAAAGAATGAATGGGCAGGCCGATCACAGCAATATCACACTCCTGGTACTGACTTCTATTGTTTGTTAGGATTTCTTTTGCTGCAAAGAGACACCCTGTCCACAGTAACTCATATAAAGGAAAAACATTTAATTGGCTTACATTTTCTAAGGTTTAGTCCATTACTACCATAGTGCTACATGGTGGCATGCAGGCAAACATGGCATTCTTAGATCTTGATCTGAAGGCAACAGGAAGTGAACTAAGACACTGGGCATATCTTAAGCATAGGAGACCCCAAAGCCTGCCCCCACAGTGACACACTTCCCCCAACGAGGCCCTATCTACTCCAGCAAAGGCACGCTTTCTAATAGTGCCACTTCCAATTAGCTTATGGGAGTCAGTTAATTACTTGAACCAGTAGGAAGAGTCTAGCATCCAGAGTCAGTCTAACCCCGCTCCACTGCTGCACTGCAGAGCTCATAGTTCTAACCCCGCTCCACTGCTGCACCGCAGAGTTCATGGTTCTAACCTTGCTCTACCACTGTACTGCAGAGCTCAGAGTTTTGTTTCTTTATCTTCACTGATAGACTCTGAAATGGCAGGGTTGGTGTAGATGTAGGTTGTTCCACAGGGAAAGTGTGGGAACAGAAAGGTGATGTAGTGGACAGGTCATGCCTGCCAAGCATATTGCAGCACACAGGTCAAGCCTACACATGAGAAACTGCTTTAAACCAGGGTGGTGGTGGTGGTGCGTGCTTTTAATACCAGCACTCAGGAGGCAGAGGCAGGCATATCTCTGTGAGTTCGAAGCCAGCCTGGTCTATAGAGTGAGCTTCCAAGACAGCCAAGGCTACACAGAGAAGCCCTGTCTTGGGGTGGAGGTGGGGCTGGGGGAGAGAATTGCTTCACCTGTACCAACAAAGTCATGAAGATAGAAAACAGATTTTTAATTTTTTGCCCCTACCTCCCCAGATTTTTAGTTTCTTTGTTTTAAGAAACAAAATGACTATTTTTGAACAGTTCTAGAATGTACTAAATATTCTAGGACTATAACTATGGCATATATCGAAGGAAATTGTTTGATCCTGTTTGTAACTTAACTGAGAGTTGTTTTCTGTTTTGGAAAACCCTATCTCTAGCATTGTAGCTGTGATATTTTTGTCATCCAGGTGACTTTCCTGTAACAAATGCCTCTGTGGCAGCCACATTTCCTCAGAGTCTGTGGGCAGGTGCAAGCAGCTCTCTGATTCTCTCTCCTGCTGTAGGTGTGTCTGACCTTTTACATATGCAGTAGACACTTTATTAAGACCACTTCTCTGCCTCCCTTTACAGAACACTTAAGGTACTTCCCAGATTTTTTTCATCTATGTAAAGCAATTGTATAATCCCTGAGTTGCATTTCAGGGTAATAATACAGTTCAAAATGTTGGTTATAGAGAAGAGCTTTGATTCTGAGAGGCTGGAGAACTGCTTGACCAGGAAGCTACATGAAATCAGACTCCCTCCTTGTTCCATACTGTAGTTTCATTTCATTGTTACTTAGCAGTGCCCCATCCCACAGTGAGGAAAACTGAATCTCAAAGGGAGGAAATGTGGCGAGCACTTGGTCCCAACCACTTGCTGACTTGTAAAGAAAACAAACAGGGTGAGAAAGAACATTGCTTTTCCATTAATCTTGAGACAGCAGGTGTGGTTTGAAACAAAATGGCTCCCAAAGGGAGTAGTACTATAAGATGTAGCCTTGTTGGAGTAGGTGTGGTCTTGTTGGAGGAAGTGTGTCACCACTGAGGCAGGCTTTGAGGTCTCATATCTGCCTGCATGCTGCCATACTCCCAGCCACCATGATGACAGTGAGATAAACCTCTGAAACTGTAAGCCGCTACCTCAATTAAATGTTTTCCTTTATAAGAATTGCTGTGGTCATCATGTCTCTTCACCCTAATAAGATAGGGGGTATCAGACTAGAGCAGCATGGTGGGAAGAACCAGGCTACCTTGACTCAAATTTCTTTTTTGCTGCTTGGGCCCTGAGCATGTCACTGCATCTGTAGATGGTCAGAATGCCATGCACCAGTGGTGGTTATGTGACCTGACTATGTAAGATGCCTTGTGCCCGTAAGGGCTGTTCCCCCACCCTGAGCCACTCTCTGTCCCCACATCCAGCATTCTCTCAGATGACTTAAGTTCTCTCAAAACTCACAGGTATCTTGCAGTAATGTTATTCCAGGAGAGCGGAACACCTAAATGATGGGACTTTATCTCCTTCCTTCTCAAAGCTTCACCTGACATTTCCAAAGGCAGAAGTCTAGCCTCAGATGGGGTCTGCTTAGTTAGAACTGGGAAAGCCTTTCCTGTCATAAAGCCAAGTTTGTTACCAGTGGACAGGGTCTAGGCCAGGTGTTTCCAGGTTCTTGACCTCTTATCTAACTGAAAATCAGGGCTCACACAGATATGCCGAAAATAGCAAGATAACTTATCTGGAGCAAAGCCATAGTACAATTTAAAGAGGAATAACACTGTCAAGACTCACAGCAGACCATATGAGTATGAAGGACACTCGGGGGCCCCGGTTACTGTTTGAGGCTTCCTCTTATGGGGTTCAAGCAAAGGAGGAACTGGTTACTAAGGGGTATAGTTTGGGTGGTTCTGTTTTGATTGATAGATAAGGTCATATAATTTTTTCTACTGTGCATGTCTCTTCTCATAATGCATCATATTTTAATGGTATGATATGCATACCCAGTATACATTGCCATAAGGTAGTAAATAGGTGGTTCTTTCTAAAAGATTACTTGGACAAATTTGCTTTATGCAGTCAAAACCAGTTTAGGCCAGATCAGCTTTTATGTTCTTCCTACCTACCTGGGTACATTAGGAATACACTTGTATAGAAACTCTAAATTTGATAACTGCACAAGGCAGAGAAATTTATACTACTGTTTAGAGAGGGGGTACATGTAGTCTGATATCATGCAGGTAGGGATCTGAGGAGGTTCTGAGGTTTTAGGAGAGTGTTCAGAGAGGGGATGTGTGTATTGTACATGCAGGTAAATAAGCTGGGCTGCTAACTGCATTGCTACAAGAGAGGTGTGTGCATACATCAAAATCAAATAGGGTCACAGGCCACTAAACTATTCTGTGTTTACCTGCCTCAAGTTTACATTTTATAGGTGACAGACTAGCATCCAATCTGGGATAAGGCTCACACCATAGACTAAAGCTAGGTCCACACCAAAGGGTTCTTCCTTTATCCCTGACAGTCTGGGTCCGAAATGCCCTTTATTTCTGGAGTCAGAGTGGGCCTTTGGAAATTAGGTAAGTGCACACATCTTTTCTCTTCTGGCTCTTGGATAATGAAGACCATCTAGACTTTCCCAGTAGGTATAGTGCAGGAACCACAGACTCTTCTGAGAGTCTGACTACCATATCCAGAATCTAGAACTCTTCCTTTCAGCATACTGGGGAGACTCTTGTCCCCATGAGCCTGAGTCACAGTGTCTGCAACAATGATGAAAAATTGAATCCACAGGGGAGCAGCCCTTCTGTTGCTGACAGGCCATCTGACCTTGGGCAAGACTTGAGCCTCAGTTTCCCATCTGGAAATGTGATGCCTACCAGAAATGAGATCATGTAGGTGAAAATTCTAATGACAAGAATTTTGAAGACAAGTTGGTCAGAATAGCCTTAGCATGAAGTTAGTAGTTAGCCATGAAGGTGTGTCCAAGCTCACCGTGGAAGTAGATGGCTCTTTTTAAAGTATGAATCTGATACCAGAAGCTGCAGCCTGAGAAAGCTCCATATGTTAGATCTAGTTTGGCAAGCGGCAGGAGCTAGAGCAGGTAAATGACCACTCAAAGACAAGGTTGCAGGTTTGGGGTTGGATTTGACTGATTTCAGACTGCTTGTCTGAGGAGGACCAGGGGCCAGCAAACTACTCCAGCATCTCACCTTGAAATAACCCAAACAGTTCTGCTTTACTGATGTTATGGAGTGGGACACTAAAGAAAGAAAAGCTAAATCTCTCAGCTTAGTGGAAATCTACATTGGGCCACTCGAAGTGATGTAAAGTGGTCTCTCAGAACATAATGGTATGTCCTTTTCATACGTGGCTTGATGTAATATCATGGCTCTTAATATCTCACCATCCTAGGACTAATAACAAATGTTTTCCCAGATTTTCCAGTCATACCATCCCCACCCCCTATGCAAGGTCCTCATTCAATGTCTAGTGGCCCACTGTCTGAACATGCTTTGGGCCAGAGCAAAGAGTCCACCAAAGGAATGTCTAACCAAACATCTTGTGAATGGCACCATTCAGACCTGTGAATGGGCATAATTTGTTTCCTCTCTGAAAAGCTGAGAGAAATCTTTACTCTCAGAGCTTCTTGAAGTCAGCTCCAGTTTTGCTTCCCACAAATCTTTTTTTTTTTTTAAATCAAAGTTACCCTCCCCCCAAAGAAATAGAATTCCTGAACTGTTTGTGTGGTTGTTGGCTGTTGGTATGGTTTCCTTCTGGGCTTGGTGGAACCAAGATCACACTCTTACCCAGGCTTTGTTCCCAGCTTCTGCCTCATCCCGCCTGCCCTGCCCCCTAGTGGCCACACTGTAAAAGTTGGACCTTTGTGCTTTCCACCCATGTCACTAAAGATATGGCTGCCAGATGAAGCAGGGTCTTTGTATCATCCTCCATGCCAAGAATATACCCGTTACTTGCCACACTTTGCTCCCGCTGTGCTTTTCCCACCTCTGACACCTTCTCCCTCCTTACTTGCCTGACATATTCAGAATCCCAGGGTTCCTCACTCTCCCCAATGTATTCCAATGGTGCTGTATTTTTTGTTTCTATCTTGACAACATCACTTGGCACAGCTCATGGATTCAGTTGGTTTGAACTTTTTAATCCCTAGAATCTATCTCAAAATCCAGCATGATGCGGTGACTTACCAGTAGTGGTGGTGCACAGCTTTAATCTGGCGCTTGGGCGGCTGCTACAGATGGATCTCCGAGTTCGAGACCAGCCAAGGATACACAGAGAAATCCTGTTACAAAAAACAAATCTAATATGACATCTGGTGTAGGAGCCCTCAGTACACCCTGACCAGACGTGAGGAGCAAGCCAGGATTAGGGGATGTAGCATATCTGGATTCATTTACAAACACCTAGTCTTTAACTAAGCTTCAGGTGCCTTAGACCATGTTTGGGGAACAATATGTAATGGGCTGTGTTCCAGGAAAACTCTGTTATCATGGTCTCCTATCAGATCCCTCAGCCCCATACATTTATCGTCCCTCTCCTGAAGTGTGAGGACAGACCTAACAAGTTAGCCTTCATTTTGCCTTCCAGAAGAGAGTCAAACTTCCATCTGGCCTGTCAGTGCTTCTAAGTTGTTGAGCTCTGCAGCCCTCCACAATGCTCCCCACCTTTAATTTACTTCATGCCTCTGCCCAGTACTCTCCTGCTAGTGGCCTGTCTTTTGCATTGCTATATCTCAAAGAACCTTGGATCCTTTCCCTAGCTGTGAACACACTACTGCCATCCCATTGGCCTGAATCTTGGTTGGCTGGGTTAGGCTGTGAGCTCCTTTGGACAAAGTGCCTTGCCTTCCATATCTGTATTTACTTGCATCCTAAAGAGATTAACATGTGTTTGTGGTTTATGCTTTCATGAATGAGTGAGTGAGCAAGTTCACCACGTGTTCCTGTGTCATTCTGTGCACCTTGCACACATACTCCACATTCCCTGCCTCTGTATCCTCTTCTGAAGACCACGATGAAGCTCGTGAATCACCAGCACCATTTGCCACCTGTGAAATTGGGCTCAAGGTGAGGGGTGCTATCTGTGATTGAGGGACATGGTCAATGGAATTGTCTCACACAGAAATCGCACCCGTCACCTTGGCCTGCTGAGCACCATCCCAAACCAAGAAGCACACCATCCCACCAGCGATCCTGGTGAAGGACCTGTGACTGTGGCCATAAGGTGTGTGTACTGCAAAAGGAGCTTTGGATGCAGACCTGAACAATGTGTGAGTCTCTGTGACCACCATGGCCAGCAGAGTAACAATCTGTGGGAAATAGTTTGGTCCAGCATGAGTAGCTGGTGTTGGTTCAAACTGCAGGAGTCTGACCCTGAATAGTTTAGTCTAGGCATATTTAAGCATAGCACAACTTGATGTAAACTTTCCTGGTAATAACTAACTCAGTCCTATATACACAATAAAGTTTAAGGTGTGACTAAACCAAAACACTTTGTAAAGTACCTGTGTCACCTTACATAAAGATGGGTTCTAGTCGGGTGTGGTGGTGCACGCCTTTAATCCCAGCATTTAGAAGGCAGAGGCAGGCAGATCTTTGTGAATTCAAGGCCAGCCTGACCCATAAATCCAGGACACCCAGAGCTGTTACACAGAGAAACCCAGTCTTGAAAAACCAAAAATTAAAAAAAAGATGGGTTCTATAGATTGACGACATGTTACACCTGCCATGCTAGGTTCTATAGATTGGCAAGCTCGTCTAAAAGGTCTGGGGGAAGATCCAGTGTGATCTCCTATACAGATACCACAGAGGTTATCAGGCTCTTAACCATATCTGCTCCCAGACTTCTGGCTGGATAACCAGCTATGCATTCCTCGCTTTGAAGGGACAGCCCTGTGAATTTAGCATTCCTATTTCCCATAGTGCTGATCTGTGAGCACAAAAGCTTCCAGATCTCCCATAGAAGAGATCTGTTCTTCAGCCCTTGTGAAAGTCACCCTTTCCAAGACTGTTTCTCCATCTGTGAAATGGGTTGTCACACCTACCTCACAGGGGTGTTGTGAGGGCAGCATAAGACATTGTACAACTTTTTTGTCACCTGAAAGTCACTACAACAGCTTGAAATCCCTCTCGTTACAAGGCAGGAGTTCTCATCAGCAGCCCCATGTGGCAGTGCTGAGTGCGCTGGGGCACAGGATGATAGGACATGGTCTCTGAGGGAAGCGGGTAGGTGGCTTGGGAGTTTACATCAAGGTGTAAGGAGAGCTGGGCGGTGGTGGCGCACGCCTTTAATCCTAGCACTCGGGAGGCAGAGGCAGGTGGATCTCTGTGAGTTCGAGGACAGCCTGGTTTACAAGAGCTAGTTCTAGAACAGGCTCCAAAGCTACAGAGAAACCCTGTCTTGGGGGAAAAAACAAACAACAAACAAACAAAAAAGATCTAAGGAAAGACTGGGCCTGGCCTTTAGGGTATCCTTCATGGGGACCTTTGCTCTCTGAGCATCACCATCCTCCTGCTGTGACCTTGTCCTTTAAAGAGCTGCTGGCTCACCTGCAGTTTACACCCCAGAAGAGAAAGACTGTCTCCTTCTCCAGCACCAGAGTCACTTCCTTAACACTGATGGCAATGTGCCTTTGGGGTTTCAGGCTCCTGACATACCACATACCCAGAGAGAATTTGTGAGAGACTGAGCCAGATTATAGCCATCTGATGCACTCCTGTCTTTCTGGGACTCAGAGAGAAGCCAGCTAAGGTGAGGTACATATAGTCATCACAGGCAGTTGACAGGAGGGGCATAGACAGGAGACCCTAGCTGCATCTGCTCCACACACCGTTACCCTTAGCAACCATGGGCCTAAAGCAATCCATTCCCCACACCCCCATGCCAAGTCAGCCTCCTTATCTTTAAAGTTGGATATAAGGGCTAATGAGATGGCTTAGATGAAGGTACTTACTGCCAAGCCTGACAACCAGAGTTCAATCCCCAGAATCCACAATGGTGGAATGAAAGAACTAACTCCTGAAAGTTGTGCTCTGACTTCCATATATGCACACACAGAAATAATGACAGACAGACAGACACACAGACAGACAGACAGACAGTAGATACTGTTGCCTTTTTGAGGCTTGAGTTATGGTGGTAAGAGAGACAGGAGTGCGACTTGTAAGGCATGAAGCACTGTACACATTCAGTCTGTGTTGCTCTTGGAGCCCTGGCCCCTTTGGATCTTACATTGTTGGTGTGACACCTCTGGGACTGTCGTAAGCTCCTTACAGAAAGGAAAAAGCCTCCCTTTCCACACTGCCATTGTCCAGTCTCCTAGCTTCTCTGTCTTCATAGTATCTCCTGCATCCTATAAAGAGATGTTAGGAACTGTTGCCTCTCCTTTAAGAATGAGGAGGCAGAGGGTCACAGCGTTTCCGAATTTGCTGAATGCTACACTAGTGAGAGAGACTTCAGTTTTCAGTTGAGGTCTCTGCCATCAGACTGCCTCCCAAAGAGACTCTGCTTGCCTGGTAGCTAGCACACTGTCTAATGATAACACACCCTCATTGGAGGCTAATTATGAACACTTTTCTTAGCCCATCTTTGTGGGCAGAGACTCTAGAGTAAGTGGAGAATTCTTTTATATCCGCTTTCCTTTTCTCTCATAGCATGTATAATCTTTTTCCTGAAGAACAACTCCAAACCTGGTGTGGTAATACACACCTGTAATCCTAGCACCTGGGAGGTCGAGCAGGCAGACTGCCTCAAACTTAACACCAGCTTGGACTACATAATGAATCCTTGTCTCAAACAAAAAAACACAACAATAATAATTTCACAAGTAGCTTTTTGCCAGCTTCAATTCTTGTATGAAAAGAGCCAACACATACTGTAGTAAATAAACATCCTTAGGGCTTGGAAAGTCAAGTCCTGAAGTTGAGATGCAACCTTTGCTTTCTAGAATAGATAGGGTATGTGATTATGAGGCCCTGTGCCCACCTGTTTGTCTGCTGCCTGCCCACCTGCTTGTCTGCACCTGCCCACCTGCTTGTCTGCGCCTGCCCTCCTGTTTGTCTACTGCCTGCTTTCATCCATCTACCCATTCATTCAAAACAAATGGTTTTTTTTAACACCCACCCAGTCAATTTGACTACTTCTGCATGTAGCCCACTTGAATATCTTTTCCACACAGCAAGCAGATCTTTTCAGTTCTACGTATAACCTGGTCACTTCATCTTCATTCAGAGCTCTCAGGGCCATCAGTCTTAACTCAGAATGAAGTCTAAGACTTTACAGGGTTTGCATGCTCTGGTCCTGGCTGCCTCTCTGAATTCTTTCTCCTTACTCCACGTTGTGTTTATGTAAATGCATTGGTCTCCTACCATTCCCCGGAAATGCAAGGGCTCGATTCAGGACCTATACACTGAGTGTATCATTAAGGTCACAGTTGCTCCCTCACTTCACTGGAGACTCTACCTAAACATTGCCCAGCCAGATGTTAGCCTATTATAACACGTTACCATGGTTCTCTCATTTGCTATATTTTTCTTCGTATGTCTTATTGCCTGCCTCATCTCTTGATTATAAGCCAGGCAAAAGTTTGTGCAGCAGTTTGTGTCTATGCCTGGTTCGCCAGCATCTAACAACTGTCAATTGTTTGAATGAATGAGAAGTCTGTGAATTACTGAACTTCTATTCTGGGATTTGTAGCTTTCCACAGCAAGATGAATTAGACATGGTCCCACACTCACCAGGCTTACAGCCAGGCAAAGAAGGGAGACTCGTGGATGTATGTTATGTGCCACGACGGAAGGAAACTAGGGGTTTATGGGATTCTAGAGCAAAGGGCTGGGATGCAGGCAAAGGAGATGGAGCAGGCTCCTTGGTCAGGCAGGCAGGTGTAAGTTTTTCTGTTACAGTGATAAAGTCTTCAAGGAGCTTAAAGAGGAATGAATGTTGGACTCAGCTTGGTTTCAGAAGTCTCAGTTCTGTAATAGAGCAAACTATGGTGGGATGGCATGGAGAAGAGGTACTCACCTTTTGGAGGCCAGGAAGCAGGAAGAGGTAGGACAGAGTTCCAGAGACAAGATGTACCCTGCAGAGCCACACTACTGACGTACATCCTAATAGCCCATTGCTCTGACCTTGTCAATTGATTTACCTGTTAATGAGTTTTGCACTCTCTTAACCTACTACGCATCAATAGCACTGCCATACCTTCAACACATGAACTTCATACCTATACCTTAACATCATTCCTGCTGTGGATTGATAGAAGATTGACAGTTAAAAAGTTGTCCAAGGGACTGGAGAGATGAATCAGTGGTTAAGAGCACTGGCTGCTCTTCCAGAAGACCCAGGTTTGATTTCCAGCACCCACATGGGGACTCAGACCCATCCGTAACTCTAGTCCCGTGGCCTTCCTGATACTTGGAATACAGACATAAATGCAGGAAAACATTCATAAAAATAAAACTTAAAAAAAGGGGTTTTGTTTTGTTTTTTGTTTTTTGTTTTTTTTCTGAATGTGGTAGTACACACCTGCAATTCTACCACTTGACTCAGGAGCTCAGGACTCATGAGGCCAAAGCAAGATCATGAATTCAAGATCAGCCCCAGCTACAGTGCAAAACCTAGTCTTTAGAAATAATGTATGTGTTCTTGGCATGTCTGCATGCTGCTCCAGGGAAGCACAAAGGGAACAGGTATCAGTATGAGGAACAGCTTCAGGGAAGTCATACATTAGAGAAGGGAGGAGGTCATGGACTTAGCTGACTGATCTAAGTAGGGTCACTGGTGAGAAGAAGTAGTGAGAAGCTAGGTCAGGAGTTTAATCCTGAATGAAACATCCTAGAATGGACGTTTCTCATGGGAAGCACTGTGGAATCTTTACAGTTCCCTGTCCAAGGAATGCTGAGGTAGGACTACATCTCTGATCTTCAACCTGTGGACACAGGCTTAAGGAGGCAAGCCTGAGAAGAGGCCAGTGGGACGTAGCACAAAAGGCTTAGATGTAGACAAACCAGAGAACGTGCACCTAACAGTTTTCAGGAGAAATGGCAGAGACCAAAAGCAGGAGAAACCACAGTTGATGTGGGGAAAGAGACATCTCTCATAAACAGCGCTAACTTTGGTATCCCATATAAAGTGTGGGTACCCTGTTGTTATGCCAGGCCCTACCCTGGGGTGCTGGGGTACACGGAAGATTGATTGACCACATTCTGCACTACTGGTAGCAAGCACTGACAGGCCACTCAGAGAAGCCCACGTGAAGGAGGACAGAGAAGGAAGCAACTCCCTCAGCCATCTGAGTAGTAAGGGAAGGCAATAAGTGTAGAGAGGTGCTATTGTGTTACTTCTCCCCAGGAGTCTTAAAACAGGCAGATAGAGGGTACCAGCTGGCTCCATCCAGGTCCAGCATAGATCAGTGTGTTTACAGCTGCCATCTCCACAAAGTGCCATCCACCCAGCCAGCCTTCTACCTCCTTATATGCTTTGACACCCTTGCTCTGGTTTCATTTTTGCTATTATAAAACATCCTGGCCAGAAACAATCTAGGGGAGAAAGGGTTTTGTTTGGCTTACAAAGTCGCATACCATCCCTTCAGGGACATCAAAGCAGCTAGTCACAGCCACATTCGAGAGTGAAGAGCAAATAAATGCATCCTTGCTTGCTCTTACTAACTTCCTGGACCCCACTAAACTGTTTTCCCAAGTGATTCTAGGCTGTCAAATTGACAGTTAAAACTATCCCACGCAACCCCTAGGGAGCAGGAGCAGCTAGAGGGTAGGAAGGAACAGGGGTGTCTGGTATCTCAGGCCTGGTTTATACTTCCCATCACTATTCCCATGGACCTTGCTGTCACTGTTTGACCTGTCTTGTACCATAGCTGCCAGCAAGGTGTTCTGTAGCCATCATAGCAGCTCTGCTCTGGAAGGTAATGTTTATGTCACACCCTGAAGAAACAATTATAACAGCTGCAGAGCCAGGTTTTGTGAACACGGCAGGGCGCAGCAGGAACAGGAACATTAGCCTGACACACAGAAGACATTGTCACTATACCCACAGGCATGGCAGCACTGAGGCATGGCACTGCCCGAGACAGCAAGAATGGCAGTATAGTGTGGGAGGTGAATGTTTGCTGCCAGGTTTAGTCATTCCTACACACACCTTGGAACTGGTAATGCTAGAAAAAACTCAGGAATGACATGAGCATCTTAGGAGAAAAGGCATATACGTTGGTGACCAAAAGGTGACAAAGAACCAATAGGCCAAAGGAGGACTAGACGAGATCCAGTGACAAAGCTATACAGTACCCAGGAGTTCTTCTGTCTGCTCACCGGTCCTCCCTCCCTGCATACATACCCCACTTCCATCAGGGAAAGAGGAGAGCTGGGATGGGAGGTTCCTTCAGACAGACACCTGGTATCCTTGAGGCCTATGAGCAGAGCTGCTACAAGGGGTCTGCAGTCCCTCAGGGCCCATAAGCATACTGGAATCAGGTAGCCAGGAGGATTCTGATAGGTTAGCTGGGAAGCTTCATTAAAGATTGACAAAGTGAAGCCCACTTGCCCACAGAACAGCATATCAGTTACCACTGAACCAGCCAGACGGCTGAGGAAGAGGAGGTAAGTGGCCAGGATGCGAAAGGCACCTCGCAGACTGTGCCGAGGAACCCTGCCCGTAATGGTCAGCAGGGAGTGGACCTTTCACTGCTTCTGCTTCTGCCACTGTGACTGCACCGTGCTTTGCAGAGTGACCTGTAGGTGATGGAGCCCCTTCCTCTCCTTCCTGCTCCTCCTGGGATTCTTCTCTATTCCTGACTGCTGGAACTGGGGTAGGGGGGCTGAGTGCTGCATCTTGGGGGGAGCATCTCTTACTGCATCCAGCATCCTTGCAGAAGTGGCAGGATAAACTGACATTGGTTGGCCTGGGCTCCTGTTCCAGCTGTAGTGCCCAGTAGAGGTCTACAAGATGTCCACCCCATGCAAAATGTCCACCTTTCCCAAGTTGAAACTCAGTTTCCCTACCTATAAAGGGAAACTAATATATCCTACTGGAGAATTAGGCAACTTAATCCCCAAAGTGATGTGAAAATTCTTTGTAAGCCATAAAGGTATGAGATGGTTATTGTAATTTACTCTGTTTGAGGTTCGTTTTAAGATCAATTTTATTTTCTTTAATAAGTTTTTAGGAAAGAGGAGAAAAATGTTACTAGGAAAACTGCTTGCCTAAGCAGACTACTTGAGCAGGCCAAGCCTGCAGATGGGGTGCTCGACTTGGGAACTGGAGTCTGGGTTCTGGCTGTGTGTTGGCTCTGATGTGGACATGACCTTGAACAAGCCATTGTCCTATCCCTGGACCTCAAGACCCCTCCATGAAAGGAGACGGTGGGGGAGACAAGAGAAGGGGTATTCACTGGCAACAAATCTCTAGCTGTCATCTGTCAAAATTAGAAGAGGTCCTCTCCTCTGCCATGTTATTTCTGAAGACCAATGTCAAGGGTTGGTCAGTTCTTTTCCCTGTGTGGCCTGGGCTTTTCCCATCTTGGAAGCAGTCTCCCTGTCTGTAAGAGAGGTCCTTGTGTATAGCAGGGTTTTCACAGCCTGAACTCTTGGGCCAGGCAGTGTCTGCTGGTTACAAGGAGTTGAATTATAATTGTCTAGCCCAGGGCCAGCACTCAGGGGTGAGGGTCTGTTGCTGGAGTTATCAGGAGTGTTAGATCAGCCGACACATAAGATCTGAGCACAGCAGCTAAGCCTAAATTGCTGTGCCAGAGATCAGGCAAAAAAGACTGGAAAATTCATGTAGCATTCCTTTAAGCAAGCCGCTTAACCAGCATTAAAATGTGGAGGTGGCCAGGCATGGTAGCACATGTCTTTAATCCCAACATTCAGGAGGCAGAGGCAGGTGAATCTTTGTGAGTTCCAGACCAGCCTGGTCTATATAACAGTTTCAAGGCAGTGAGGTGCTGTCTCAAAATACAAAAAGGTGGAAGGCGGTGGCAGTCAAGCATTTGTCCACTGGTGAACTTGACACAGGAGCTGCCTTTGCCTTATGAGTACGGCCTTTGCCTTATGAGTACGGATGCAGAGGTGTTTGTGTGGCCAAGACTGAATATAATATGCTAAAAGGGCTAGAGTCCTGGGCTGGGGGACATTTGTCCTGGGAGTTTGCCCCAGTCTTCCTACCCATTCCTTTGTAGCTTAGACCTAGTAACGCTATAGTGGCCAGATCCTGGATCACAGATTCAACTCTTACATGGACACTTGCCTGCATAGCAGCAAGAATGATACCCATGCAGAAGGACGGGCCTAGTCTCTGGCCAAAAGGGAAAGGAAAAATAGACAGCTAGAGAGATGGTAGCAAGGGAAGCGGAGAGTGACTCAAGAGGGCTTGGGATACTGCCCAACTCAGACCAGGTGGTTGTCGTCTGCTGGCCAGAAATTACATCAGGTGTTACTGAGAGGTGTAGGTCCTTTGTCTCTGGCAGTCCCGGGATCTCAGGTTCCATCTTTTCAAAAGGCAGGAGATGCCTTTCCTATAGATGGTAGCTGGAAACTTAGCCTGTGCTCTGTCCCAGAGGAGCTGAGGCTGCTGTGCTGAGTCTCATGGGTGATAGGGAGGGAGTAGGAGACCCCCATTAGGAACAGCTGGCAGCTTCGCCTCATCTGCCCGCCTCAGAATGTAAAGTTAGACAAGACACTCAGGTGAGGGACTAGAGGACTTGTAGCCCCTTACTTACCTGTCCTTACTTAGCATGTAAGCATGCTAGAAGAGCGCAGCCAGGAATGGGCAGGCACTGAAAGACGAGACTGAGGACTAATGGGAGGACTGAAGGAGAACAGAGCCTGGTTCTCCACAGACCGTGAAGGATCCCTTCTAATCCCATCAGACTTCTGGGGACAGCTCTGGCCAGACAGTTTCCAGACGTGAAGAAAAGGACCCAGTGCATAGCTCACTTGATACCCAGTATATTCTAGTCCTCTTTACCCCAGCCACTGTGGGTGACCCAGAATACCTCACCTGCTCTATTGTCTTAAAGTTTATTGGGTGTGGGCTCCAGCTTAGCCACTTTTTGAGAGTCTTTGAACCATAGACCTTTGCTGCTTTCTAAGAATATTTTGTCACCAGTGCTCTCAGCCATTGCTTGAAGGATCGTCTGAGAGTTTGTCAGCCATCTTTATTCACCAAGTATTCACTGCATGTTGACTGGGTGCCAAGAATTATGTTAGTGTTGGGAATCTGGAGGTGTCAACAGTGGAGCCATGGTTAGACTGTTCTGTGCCTGTGTTCTTCCTGTCTTCTGAGCCTGACAAACATGCATAATGTGCCCTAGTGATCACAAAAGCTCACTCAGTGTGAGAGGCCAGGCACAGAGCACATTTTGCACCTGGGCACTCATGACCTGGCTCGTCCATGTCTCAGCGTCTTGGCCAGGTGTGAGGGTAATGGCAGGAGATGGGAGCTGTCTACATCGGGTTCATTCTCTCTGAATCTGAACCCCGATTCTTCTTTCCTCTGCTCTCTCCTCATCCCTCCCCCTGCACAAGGGCAGCATTCCTGAAGATGATGGAATCCTTAGCAAATCCTAAATCAAAGACAGGTATTATGGGAGTCGTCTGTAAAGGAACTTAACACTGCCTAGTTCAGTCAGTAAAGTGCTTGAAGACCTGAGTGTGAACCCCAGAACCCACATACAAAAGGAGTGATGATGTGTACTTATAATCCTGGGTTATAAAGGCAGAGACAGGCAGATCCCTGGGGTTCACTGGCCAGCCAGCTTAGCTGAATGGGTGAGTTCTAGGCTGGTGAGAACCCCCCCAAAGTTGAATGGCACCTGAGAAATGATACCCTGCGGTTGTCCTCTGACCTACACGTGCACCCATACACATGTACACACATACCCTCAGATACATGTGCACTTGAAGACTTGAACAAATGCATGTGTGTGCACATACACATGAGGGAGCACTGCAGTTTAAGGAGTATGTTCCTAAAGCAGAACTCTTTTGTTCCTTATAGTATGCCAGCCACTGAAAACAAAAGGAGTTTTTTCAAAAGCAAGTTTATTCCCAAGGTGATCAGGTGTAGAGATGGGAGAGCAGGTCTTGGGTCAGCCTCTCCAGGGACAGGGGGTGAGGATGGATATTCATGAGCTGGACAGGGTGTTTGGAGGTGTGGAAAGGTGGTGGGTGTAGAGTAACCCATGATTTGCATGTGCATACTTATCTCCACAAACCATCATAGAGTCATTTAAGAAATCATAGCACACCTAGGAGTGGTGGCAATGGCCTGAGATTCCCCAAATTCAGGAAGCCAGTCTAAGTTGCTTAAAAAGACATGAAAGGAAAGGAAAAAGGTATGGATGCATGCCTGTAACCCCAGCTTAGGAGCTAGAGTCAGGAAGATCAGGAGTTCAAGGTCATCCTTCCTAAAAAATGGAATGAGTGGAAGTAAGAGGACATTACCATGATCTCAGAGTGGAATTTGGGGCCTTCTGTTGTTACAGGATCACCAAAGGGTCAGTAATTTCAAAAACAAAAAAAAGTAGGTTTCTAATACTTGAAAAAAAAAATCCAGATGACCATTATGACCCAAACGTCAGCAAAAGTAGTGGACTAATAATATATTGCACAGGTGCATTTCCTTCCAAAGTAGTGATTTTTTTTAAGTCAGCGAAAACATGACAAGTTACATTTTTTTTTCAGTTTTGCCTCAGTTTCAAGAATAAGATTACTTAGTATTTTTCTTGTTGTTTGTTTTTGTTTTTACTAAATAGGATCTCTGTGTGATCCTGGCTGTCCTAGAGCTTTGTAGACCAGCCTGGCCTCAAACTCATAGAGATCTGCCTGCCTCTGCTTCCCTGCTGGGATTAAAGGTGTGCGCCACCACCATGCCCAGCAAGCTCACTTAGTCTAAAGGAAGCCTGTGAAGGGTGGAGGAAGTCGCTCTTACCTGCTTGTCTCCTTCAGTGGGTTCTGGGTGTGTTTTGGTTCTTCCCTGCCCAGTGCTGACTTCTCTCTTAGGGGTGATTCAGTTTGCTGTCTTCCTCCCACTGTCTTCCAGCTACCTCAGGACTTTCCGCACCATCTTCTCCAGCCAGCTTCCTCTCTCCTCCTGCCCTATTTCCAGTGGGCATTCTCCTTACATCTATGAGCCCAGAGATGGAGACTGGTCCCTCTTTACTCTCTACTTGTTTATTTGCTGTTGTAGTTCCCACCTTGTGAACGTCAAGGGTACAGGGCATCCTCTGATTTACTAGATGTTTAAGAAGAATGAGTGGGTGGTGGCACTTGGAGTTGGGGCTGGGAAGCAGACTTCCCCAGCATGGAGAAGTCTCTTCCTGAGAACATTCATACTCCATTGGGCTTGAAGCAGACAAGTTTGGTTCTGGTTTCGGCTGAAGCTCAGCCTCTATTCCCTAGCAGCTCTTTGTGTTCTGAGAGGAAATCTGTCAGGAGGAGGATCCAGTCCTACCTCTTCTCTTTCATCTCTTGCCTGGGTGGCTGCCAGGGTATGGCCTGCTGCAGGGGCTGGACTCACAGGTAACAGTCATGCCCTGTGGGGGTTATAGGTATATGTTACCACTCCTAGTTTTTACATGGATACTTGTACAGCAAGCACTTCGCAACCCCACATGGCCACCAGGGGATCCAGTGCCTTCTCTGGCCACCAAGAGCACCCACACTCACTCTGCAGCCACAGAGACACATACACATAAATAAAAATAAAGTAAATTAAAAAATACCTTTAAGTACTAAGCTGTAGAAGGTAGATGAGGGGATCAGGGTCTGTCCTTTTCCTCACCCTACATCTTGCAGACAGAGTCACAACTCAGCTCAGGAGGTAAGAGGTGACACAGCGAGTCTGCCGTCTTGGCCTGTGATTACTACCGTCAGGAGTTATCTGCAATAGTCAGCCTAGGACAGATGAGTGACCAGAGCTTTCCTATTGACGTCTACTTCCACTTGAGAAACACTGCCTTGCTGAAGAGGCCCTTTTAAGTGGGCTATTGTCCAGGACTTCCCAGGGGACCAGTATCTATTCTGGAGGAATAAACCTCTTCCCCAGCCCCTCTATCTGAGTCTGCTATGGGACAGCTGGACCAATGGGTAGGGAAGAGGGCATCCAGGGATATCTTCTGCTTTCAGCTGAATCTGAAGTATGTCTTCAGGACAGAGCTCTGGGCCTGCAAGGGACTGTGGCTCCTGATGGCCTTCCCCTGTTCTCTGTAGTAGCAGGTGAGCTAAGGATTTTGGGAGTCTAGGCCAGCATGCAGATTGAGGAACCCAAGTGTGTGACAACAGAACACTGGTTGAGCATGGCCGCTATCAGACGTCTTAACAGAACAGGCCAACAACTGCAGCAGACCTGGGCCAGGTCTTAGTCCTGAGGTAGTGACCACGCCTCAGACAACAAGCAACACAAGGTTGCCAGAATAGGAAGTCAGCATGCAGAAGGAGGCAGGACAAAGCCTAAACTCAGGGGTGGGCTCATCAGTTACTTGTCTGCTACTGTGAGAAAACACCATAACCAAAATCAGCTTTCTTATTTTGGCTCACAGTCCCAGAGGGATAGACTCCATTATTGTGAGGAGTGGTCGCAGGAGCAGGAAACAGAGCATAAACTGAAAGTAGCACAAAGCTGTGAACTCCCACAGCCTGCCCCCAGTGACAGTCGTCCCACAACAGCATCACTAGCTGGTGACCAGGGGTTCACATAGCCAAGGCTGTGGAGGATGGTTTTCATTTAAACCATCACAACCTTGGCCAGGCTAACAGTGGAGTCCCAGAATGTAGAGCTGAGGTGCGGTGAAACCTGTCTTCGTCAGAATGAGTGAGGCAGGCAGGGGTCAAGGAGCCCCTTCCCACTGTGCACACACAGGTGAAATCCGAGAGCAGTGTCTAGGGGCAGGGCAGCTCGTGGTTCTTCGAGTGTCATATGAGTCCACCTCATTCTTCAAGCCAGTTTCAGTCTGACATGGTGAGACTGAACTTGAGAAAGAATGTGATATTTGGCAAGAATTTTGTCTTGCTCTGTGTCTTGCACAACCTTTGAGCAAGTCATCTAACTTCCTGGGCCTAGTTTCCTTAGTGGTCCCAAGTCCTCATGGACACCCCTAGCTGTGTGGGAATTACAATTGAAATATAGATTAAGTAAAGAAATTATCAGTGCATTGCTCTGATCAAGTTTCCTTAGTATAATAACATTTTCTGCTCATGAGGTTATTAGGGCAAAGACTGGGCTTCAGGGAGTAGGAGGCTGAAGAGTTTCTCAGCTGTCTGAGGTTGTAAACTTGCGCTCACTTCACCCAGAGGTAGAAACAAAGCTGTTTGCACATCCCTTCCACCAGCCACTAATTGTGCGCTTCCGAAGGGACACCTGACCCTCAGGAAACAATCAGCTCTTTCTTAGGTTGGAGTTGCAGCCTGGATCTACTCTCTCTCTCTCTCTCTCTCTCTCTCTCTCTCTCTCAGTTTTTCGAGACAGGGTTTCTCTGTAGTTTTGGAGCCCATCCTGAACTAGCTCTTGTAGACCAGGTTGGCCTCGAACTCATAAAAATCCATCTGCCTCTGCCTCCTGAGTGCTGGGATTAAAGGTGTGTGCCACCACTGCCCAGCTTGGCTTTCTCTTTAAATGTGGCACAAAGCTTGCTGAGGCAGCCTTCTAGCACCAGCCGTCCTGTGAACATAGGCTCAGCATTGGGTCTAAAGTGGATACGGCCAGTGTTTTAGGTGGCACAGAACAAAGGGAGCAGTGGCAGGGCCTCATTGTGCTACTCACAGCTCCAGACTCCCAGTGTGAGCAGTAGATACAAGGAGGGAACACCCCACATGTGTAGTCCCTGGGTTCAGTCTGGCCCTGCCATTCACCAGCTGGAGGCATTAATCCTGTACTCAACCCATCGGTTAATGATTCTTAACATGCTGGTGAAGGGGCTTAGGAGACAGTGGCAAGTGAGGAAGCAGACAGAGCAAGTGTTGAAAAGTGGATGGGGGCCGGAGAGATGGCTCAGCGGTTAAGAGGCACTGCCTGCTGTTCCAGAGGTTCTGAGTTCAATTTCCAGCAGCCACAATAGTGGTTCACAATCATCTGTAATGAGATCTGATGCCCTCTTCTGGCCTGCAGGGATACATGCAGACAGAGCACTGTATACATAATAAATAAATATCTTTTTTAAAAAGTGGGTGGATGTCAATAGTTATGACTTGGGGGTCCCACCTGTGCTTCAGAGGGAGGAGCCACAGGACACAAAGAGGAATGGTAAGTGGGAGATGAAGGTATGCAGGTGCCGCACAGGTGGTAGGGCCCTCTTTTAAAGGAAGGCCAGGAGGGGTGGAGAGCGTGCTATTACAGTTATCTATTGGGCCTTTCTTCCCTCTACTGATCACTCCACTCTGCATCTCTTCCCCACAGGCCCCTCCACACAACGTCAGGTGCAGAATGGCCCCTCTCCTGAGGAGATGGACATCCAGAGAAGGTAACCCAGTGTCCCACAGCTTTCTGCCTGAAAGCTTCTCAGGAGTGGCAGGAGCATCCTTCAGCTAGCTGAGACATACAGCTCAGGCCAGCACTGGGGCAAAGGGAACACCTACTTAATGTCAGAGATTAAGGCTACATGTCGCTAGCATGTAGACCCATACTTCCCTAAACCACTTCTGAAGTGTGCCAGGTGTCCCTCTGATAGGGGACTAGAAAGAGGTATGTGATCTTCTGACCATTTCTCCTGAGGCCACATCTATAGAAGCCATAGGCCCCCAAAGCCCACTCTAGTGAGGCAATCAGATCAGCCAGAGGGTCACACAGGCTTCTTTGAAATGCTTCCTGCTCAGTGTGTCCCAACTTGCCAGTCCTCTTCCATCTAGGTACCTGAACCTAACACATCCCTCACCCCCTCTTTGAGACAGCATTTCTCTATAGCTTTGGCACCTGTCCTGGAACTCACTCTGTAGACCAGGCTGGCCTTGAACTCACAGAGATCCACCTGTCTCTGCCTCCCAAGTACTGGGATTAAAGGCATGCGCCACCACTGCCCAGCCACATCCCTCTCTTTATAGAAGGCAGCCCAGGGATGTGGGGAGATAGCTCAGACAGTAAAGTGCTTACCAGGTACTAATTAGAGCCCCAGTGCTTTTTTATATATAAACAAAAAGTTAGATATGCCACCACCCACTTGAATCCCAGAGTTTTGGAAACAGAGATAGGCAAACTCGGGAGTTCACTGATTTGGCAAGTTCCAGTCAATGAGAGACCCTGTCTCCAAAAGGAAAGGAAAAAGTGGATGTTGCTAAGGAACAATATTCAGGGTAATCCTTTTGCCTCCACATACACACGTGTGTGTGTGTGTGTGTGTGTGTGTGCATACACACACCCTAGTGTTTTGGCTCACCTGGACTCTCAGACACAGAGAAGTCAAGGCTTCTGCTATGGTTGCCTTTCAGACAAGTGATGGAGCAGCAGCAGCACCGCCAGGAGTCTCTGGAGAGAAGAATCTCTGCCACAGGTGAGTGAGAGTCTCCTTCCTCCAGCTGCCACACACATTGCCCCAAGTGACCCCAACTCAGATAGACCTCTCCCTACTTCTGACTGCCTAGGCTCAAAGTGTGGTCATCACTTCAAATGAAGTAGGACCGAGCATAGGATTAGGAAGCCTCCTGGCCCTCCCATTGTTCAGTTCCTCCAGTAGACATGTCGGAGCACCCCTGTGTCAGGAAACTGAGAGCTAGGGACATGCTATCAGCAAGGCGGTTTCTGCCCCCAGGAAGTCATGCTTGTCCTTGTGCCATGGGTGCTAGAGACACCCAAGAGTCAGGGCCGAGGCTCGAGAGGAGCGTCAGAGCAGGTTCTCGGGAGCCAAGTGGGACTTAGCACACCACAGGAGGGGGTATCAGGTGTATTGATGGGACAGGACTTTTTCATTTGCCTTGTGCTTTTGTAGCCTCATCTTACCTAACTTGCTCAATGCATTCCCAAGTTCTATCTTGCTCATGAGAAAACAGCCCCAGCTGCTTTCCAAGCACCCTGCACTCAGGTGATACTGCCTTCTCACCTGGCATCACAGCCTGCTCTGTGTTCCCCATGCCCCTGTGCACAGTTCTTGAGCAAGTCTAGTTTTGACTTCATGTCAGCCCCTCCCAGCACCCTGGCACACACTGAAGTGGAGCCTACCCTGCACTCCTTCTTACCACGTTGCTCCAGCACTAGCTTCTCCTTTCTTTTCCTTCCAGGCATCCCATTTTCTTTGTTCACCCCTGCTTCCCTTCACTTACCCGGATACTTCCTCTCCTGTGTGCCTACTCTTGGTAGAACTTGCCTTGCGCACTTGTCTGTGTTCGCCTCTGTGGTTTGTTCTCTCTTCACTAGCGCCCTGAGCTGTTTTCCTCCACACACGACACAGCGCCTGACACCCAGTGAAAGTTCAGGCAGTTTTCGGTAGAGGGTGCCTGGCTAGATGCACAGGGAATGCCAGCAACACTCAGCATTAATGGTTCCATGACCAAAGCCCCAGTCAGCTGCAGGACCCACGGTTTTTGCTTACAATCCCCAGGGACCTAGGGTTAGTAACTTCAATCAATGCCTAAGATAGAGCCAAGTACTTAGAATGGATAAAGGCACTGCCGAGAACTCCCCTCCCGCTAGAAAAGCATTAGTGAAGCAAAAAGTTTGCTGCACTTAGGGAGTGTTAAACCACTGTATGCCAGACTAACCAGACCCCAGGTGCTGAAGAAACTGAAACAGAGAGTGACTGTAACAGAGCCAGGTTCTGCAGGGCCTTCCTGAGATGTAAACTGTTCTGTTCTTCATCTCTCTGAGGAGCAAACTGCTCTTCATTCTTCTCCAGGAACCTGAAATAAAAACAGTAGACTGGACACCAGGTAGGTGCTGGAAACTGACTCCTCTCCTTTGCGTTTCAGGGCCCATCCTCCCACCTGGGCACCCTTCATCGGCAGCCAGCGCCACCCTCTCCTGTAGTGGACCTCCACCCCCACCTCCACCCCCAGTTCCACCTCCACCCACAGGGGCTACGCCCCCGCCCCCACCTCCTCTGCCAGCTGGAGGAGCCCAGGGGGCCAACCACGATGAGAACTCTGCATCAGGACTAGCTGCTGCTCTGGCGGGAGCCAAGCTGAGGAGAGTGCAGCGGGTAAGAGGGTGGGCATGCCAGTCACCCTCACACATCAGCAGAGCAACTCACCCTGTCCTCACCTGTCATCAGTGAAACACTGGGCAAAGGGCTATCCCCGGGCCCAGCCAGCCCTCTGCCAGGTATTAAATAAGTAAACAGGGACAGCGCTTTGTCAGCTACAAGCTGCCTTAGTTAATAAGTACATATCTGCCTTTGCTTTTCCCATGGAACTCACTTCTCACTCATTCAATTTGCTCCCCACCCTTGGGGCGTGTACTCTGGAATGAGTAGCATGTATGTGGTCATAAAAGAGTGGCTCTGATGCATATCTCTGGCTCGAAATTTGCTTCCCTGTCTCTTGTGACCTTCTGACTTTGGCAAGGACTCAAGCCTGTGAGCCTATCTTGCCAATGCCTGGCCCTCTCTAGATTCTCATTTTCTGGTCCGTGGAGTTGGGAGTGTTGGACTAGCAGCCTCACTCCTAAGGTCTTTCTACATCCTGCATCCACTGGGGCTGCTGTTCCCCTCACTGTACCAGAGCGTGATACACATACGCTTTCTCACCCTCAGCCAGAAGATGCATCTGGAGGCTCCAGTCCTAGTGGGACTTCAAAGTCCGATGCCAACCGGGCAAGCAGCGGGGGAGGTGGAGGAGGCCTCATGGAAGAGATGAACAAACTGCTGGCCAAGAGGTAAATCTGATGTCTTCCAGAGTTTGTGTGCCTCCTGGGAAGCTACCATCCTCAGCTGATGGTCATTGCCAAGACACATTCGGGGGTAAGAAGAGCACCCCCTGCACTTACAAGCCCAACCAACATAAAACACACTCCCAAGAGCTTTAGAGAGCACTCAAGAGAGTGTACCCAAGTGGATTGTGTCTCAGAGCACTCAGAAGTGAAAAAGGCTTCAGATAAGAGTAGAAAAGACAATGTTTACACCTTCCCAGTGAGTGTAGTCCAAACTGAGAGGGAGTACTCTTTCACTATCTAAAAACAGGAAAAGACCAGGGTTGCCAACAGCCATGGAGACACCAGGTGTGGATGGAGGCAGTTCCACGTCCTACAGAAGCAAATGGGCAATGGAGAATGGGATGTGAGTGCCTAGGGCTGCTGTGTCACAGGCATTTCCCTCTAAATCTCACCAGTGCAGAGAAGAGTGACTTGGTCTCCAGTTGTCTGTCTGACAGTTTTTACACTCATGGCCGCACACATGCTAGGCATATGCACGACCACTGAGGCACTCCCGGGCCAAGCTACCCTCTAAGAGATAAAACATGGACTTTTGGGCATCACTGGTTAGAAATGGGGTAAAGTGGCTGGGTAGACCAGTGAGGAAACCCTTGTAGTCCAGGAAGAGGTGATGGTGACTGGCATAAAGTGGTTGGCAGTGAGGACAGGTCAGAGTAGGAAGAGATCTAGAGACAGAATTGACGAAACTTACTATTCCTGGTTTGTAGACCTGTCCTGAGATGAGACAGCTGCGTGAGTCCTGCCACTGCCGCCAGAGGCTGCTCCTCCCCACACACCAGGCCCACTTCTCTCCTGGTGGGCCACTTGCCTCAGGTTATAAGAGGCTAATCCTTTGAGGGCCTGACAGAGTTGAAAACCAACCAAAGCACATTGTTGGGAAGTATGGGAGGCCTATGTCGGCCTGGGAGGGAGCCAGGTGCAGGTAACCATTGAGACCAGAAACACTGTAAATCAGAGTCCCGTAAAAGGAGTTTTCATGCATGTGAGGAAAATGCATGTGTTTTGCACTCTTGGGGCACCTTTAGCTCCTTGGTGTTGTCCTGAACTGGGAAGGGTGTGACTAGGTTAGCTGAGGTCACAGACAGAAGAGGAGCAAGAGAAAATCTTCTTCCCTGTGACTTGATGCTGAAGTTGAGGTTCCCCAGCCAGTCAGCTGCAGTTCTCTTAGCTCTGACCCAAAGAGACAGATTGGGCCAGGGTACCAGTCTATCCATGGGCCATGAGTGCCTTGGGAGTATAGCCTTTCAGCTAAACCCTGTCCCTGGGGACCTAGACAGGGTACAGCCAGTTTCTTTCTCCCTCAGAAGCTATGGCCACCACCAGCTGAGCTTAACAAAGAAACACCCCAAGGGCTTCCTTCCTGTCCAGACTAGTTTTGAGTCTAGGTCACGGGTGAGCACAGAAAGTCTTATCCCCCTGACCTTGGCTCATGTGAAGAAGGGTGCCTGGCCAAGTGGCCTGTTCACATAAGCATACATCCTCCTAATCTACGCAATCCACTGGGGAGCCAGTTGTGGGCGGAGGCAGCCCAGATCTGGTTCTAGGTCACTGTGAAACCTTGGGAAGCTGATTTGTATTTTTTTTTCTCTCCAACATCTAGGAGAAAAGCAGCCTCCCAGACAGACAAGCCCGCTGACAGAAAGGAAGATGAGAGCCAAACGGTAGGCAGCATTCTACCCAGCCTGCCCACACCCTCAGGCTTGCCTCCAGTTTAAGCAAATCTCCCAGAAAGATCGCTGGGAACTGGGAACCTGGTTTGGAGGCAGCTGTGAGGGAGGGACAGGGATCCCAGCCAGGCTTGCATCTCCAGAGCATTCTCCTGACCAGACCCTTGGAGCCATCACTCAGGTTGAGAATCCCAGGGAGCCATAGGGCCACTATACTCCAACATTTCAGGGCTGCATCTGCTGAAGTCTTATGGAAGTCAGAGCAGTTTTATTTCAAATTACTTAAAATTCTAAATACTTGAATCTGTTAAGCCCAGTGGGAGCTGAGGTCTCCGCCCTGGCAGAGGATCCTAGAAACCTGGGCTCTGTCCTTGGCAGGCATATGGAGCCTGATCTGGCAGCCCAGAGCTCCCAGCCTCAACTTCTGTTTGTGGTCACAAGTTTTCTTATGGACGTCATAAGCTTTCTTAAATAAATAGAATTCTACTGGGACTACTGAGTATATATCTCAAGTACAAACAGCATAAAGGCTGCACCTCATGAGCAGAACTAGAGAGAATTATAGCTACCTAGGACCAGTGTGTGTTCCCCACCTACTCAGCCAGTGAGGTGGGCCTGGTGCCCCTGGACTCCAGTCTGCTCTTCTCATTGTGGTCTGTGCTGCTTTGCTGGGCCTGGGCATGTGCAGTTCTCTCTGCCACCAGCTAGCTCCTCAGCCTGGACTTCTACATGATCTTTACTCCCTACAAATGGCCTCTCAGACTCCAAGCTCTCTGCTTCTGCCATGCCCTCCATGCACTCAGGGTTGCCTTGCAGACCTGTCAGGGACCAAACTGAGATCCTCACCCACTGACCCATGTCTTGCACCACTGGGACTTAAACCACACATGATGGAAATACAAAGGCCTGTGTGGCTAAGAACCACAGACAGGATATTTACACACTAGGTGTGTTAGGACCTGGTGGCCACATTTGCTTGAGTCAACACTGTTTTTCTTAGGTGGTAGCTAGTACTCCTCAGCCCCAGCTTCATAGTGCCCTCGGGCCACAGAACCTTGATGAGTGGATTTCACTATTGAGGCACCAGGCCTCATTTTTTTCACTTTTTTGGTAAAGGCAAATCTTCCTGTGTAAATCAGGTTTGGGTAGGATGCTAGGGGCCAGGAAGCTGTCTTCCTGAGGCCCCTTCCTCCTCACTGTCCACAGTCTGGTGAACCTGCTGTGATGTGAGGGATTAGTTCTTTAATGGTAGACATTTACTAATCATATTCCAGAGTCCATTTGGAAAGCAAGCTGGTGCACAGGTGTCCTGCCTTGTCCCTAAACAGCTTTCCAAACAGACTAACGAAAGGGCCCTTCTCTTCCGTTTTAGGAAGATCCTAGCACCTCCCCATCCCCAGGGACCCGAGCCACCAGCCAGCCACCTAATTCCTCAGGTAAGAGGGTACCTAGCCCAACAAATCTTGAGGTCTTAGTGCAAGTGGTCAGCTAATCTGGCCACTTCCCTCTGTGGGCAAGCAGAGAGGGTCAAGTCTACTCTGTTCCAGATCCTCAGAGCTCCCCAAGGAGACCAAGCAGAAGGCTGAGCCAGTGTGACAAGGGTACCTTGACCCTGCTCCAACTAAAGGAAGGCACTAAGAGTACCATCCACAGTGGAGATGTCATGTAGGACCTGGATAGGGGCTGGGCTGCCAGGAGGTTTTGTGACAGTAGGGTTTTTTACAGTTCAGAGCTTCCACAAGTTACCACTTAGCCATACCCCTGGCCAAAGAGCTATTAAATGTCATTTTTTGTGTCCGCTGTGTAATATCAGCTAGAGTGGTGCTACAGTTAGGTCACTGCAGTGACCCCGCTCTATCAGAGACACAGCGTCCCTCTACCTGGTCACTGCAGTGACCCCGCTCTATCAGAGACACAGCCTCCCTTCACCCGGTACCGCCATCAGCTGTGGCCGAGGGAACGTGAGTAGGAGAGTGTCGTGAGGCTTAGCTGTGATATCACAGCACACTCAGTGTCAGCTATACACTAAGCTCACACACATGGTGAGGAGAAGCAGAGGAGTCTGTTTGTCCCACCTGACAGGTAGATGTTCTTCCGAGCTTATGTCTGTATCAGGGCTGATGTCTACCATCCTTCTGGGACTTCCTGAGCTCCCTATGTTGCAGATTCTTTGGTCAGTGTTACTGTCCTTATTTTCCTGCTGTGTAGATGGCAGTAGGAGGGGTTTCCCACATTTAGCAGTTTTTGGCTCCCTGTGGTAAAGTTCTGCTTGAGGTCACACACCCTGTCCCAGTTATTGTTCCTATAAGCCCAGTGACCTGCCAGGTGGCTCTGTGAGGTAACCTGCCTCAGACCTGAGGTTGGTCTGCAGACAAGGCTCAGGTTAGGGCAGGACAGCCTCACCGCCCCTTTGCTCAATCTCTGGGCAGCGTGTTCTGCTCATTGTAGTATATTTCCTGTGAATTGGGGCATGAGTTGTAATCTAGTACAACAAAGGTTGGGTATTCCCAGTCCAAAAACCCAAAATGCTCCCAATTCTGAAGCTTTTCCAGCAAGCTTCAGGTGAACTCTGAATCCACACATGTCTGGTCCCAAGTGTCTTAGATGAGACACCCTCAGCCTGTTGCACTAGACTTAGAAAAGGGAAAGTGGTTTCCAGGCTGAAGAAGGGAGCAGGCCAGACTCAATGTGAGGAAACTAGTGAGCTGAGGTGCAGTCAGATCACAGGAAGCCTAGCCAGAGGAGCATGGAGGGGGACAAGACAGATGAGAGCATTGGGAGGGTCCCCGTCTGTCCTGTAGCTGGGGTTTCTGTTTCCCTATCAGCTGGGCCAAGCTCCATGGAGAAGACTCAAATTTGAAGGGAATAGGAACCCTGGAGTTGGGAAACGGGGTGACAGTAGTGCTGCCTGCAGTTCCAGGGGTACCCTGGCTAAAAGTGGGCCTGAGATCAGGAGCAGCCTTCCCACAGTCGCTCTGCACCGCCGCCTGGGCAGGCTTCTAAAGGGATGTTTAGGAGAGGGGTCACTAAGCCCTCTCGACTCTGACCCTTCATGAACTGAATTGGCAGAGGCTGGTCGAAAACCCTGGGAACGGAGCAATTCGGTGGAGAAACCCGTGTCCTCATTGCTCTCCAGGTGAGCTGTTCTGGGAAGGGCCAAGAGACAATCTCATGGGTGGGATCTGGTGCTGGTTCACATGTCTGTTTCATTCCATTGCCCTAGAACCCCATCTGTGGCTAAGAGCCCCGAAGCTAAGAGTCCCCTTCAGTCGCAGCCTCACTCTAGGTACCGACAACCCCTCCTGCCCATATGTTACCTGGGCTCGGGGGCCTCTCTTCCCCCTTGCCCATGACTAACACCTCTCAGCCCTGTCTTGTGTCTTGGTATTAACAACTTGCTCTGGGAAGGGTGGTCCCCTCTTTCATACCTGGGGAGAGGAAAAGCTAGAGACCCTTACAGTGGTGTAGGCTGGCTCAGTCCTCTCCTGAGAAGGGAAGGCCAAAAACCTGGAGAGGTATAACTCCCAGACGAAAAGGGAAGCTAAGCAGAGAGCCACCAATCCCTGCCACCCAGGGCAACTGCACCCCAGCCCAGCACCCTGCCCCTTCAGATCATTCTTGGTCCCCTTCCTTTGCATTCAGCAAATGTAGCCAGTTTCCTCACAAATCAACTGACCATGTTTCCCCAACCAAATGCTGGTGTGACCGCAGGGTAGACTCTTGAGCTATGCAGTGTGACCGCAGGGTAGACTCTTGAGAGCTGTGCAGTGTGACCGCAGGGTAGACTCTTGAGAGCTGTGCAGTGTGACTGCAGTGTACACTCTTGAGAGCTGTGCAGTGTGACCGCAGTGTACACTCTTGAGAGCTGTGCAGTGTGACCGCAGGGTAGACTCTTGAGAGCTATGCAGTGTGACCGCAGGGTAGACTCTTGAGCTATGCAGTGTGACCGCAGTGTAGACTCTTGAGAGCTGTGCAGTGTGACCACAGTGTAGACTCTTGAGAGCTGTGCAGTGTGACCGCAGTGTAGACTCTTGAGAGCCGTGCAGTGTGACCGCAGGGTAGACTCTTGAGCTATGCAGTGTGACTGCAGGGTAGACTCTTGAGCTATGCAGTGTGACCGCAGGGTAGACTCTTGAGCTGTGCAGTATGACCGCAGTGTACACTCTTGAGAGCTATCCTGATCCCCAAAAACCTGTTTTTGAAGGCCCCTAAGCCCACACCAGGGAATATTCTCACGGCCACCCCAAATGGAAGCAAGCGTGTCTTGTCACAAAGCAGGTGACAACAGAAGCCCGGCTTGCAGAGTGAGACAAAGTCATGAGGAGAGCAGAGCTCCAGCATAGCCCTGACAGGCATGCTCGTGGTCAGCCAGGCTGTGTGCCAGAGAGAACTTTGGCTCCTGGAGAGGCTCTGGAGAAGACTGAGGGCAGGGGTAGAGCTTTAGAGAAGGCCTGGCCAAGCCTCCATGAGAAAGAATCTGCTGTGCAGACATTTGGGAGGTGGCCTAGGATGTTTCTGAGAGTAGAAAGCAGTAGAGCACCCTTCCACCTAGAGAGTCTAGCATGAAGGAGGTGGTACCCCAGCATGGAGTTGACTGACCCCACTGCTACCAACCAGAGTTCAGCTGGAACACAAGCTCCACATGGAGGAAGACGTTATCAGTACTTTCTCTCAGGAAGCACTAACACAGTCTGCCTCGGCTGCCTCCTCTGCCTAAGGCCTTTGAAGCCAGAAGACTGCTCCTGTGTGGCCCCATGTCCTGTCTCAGACTGGGAAAAGTGGTGAAGGGACCGAGGAGACCATTAAGGGGCAGGACATTCACATCCTTTCCCAGCAGCCCTGCAGCAGAAGGGCTGGGGAGCAGGTGGCACTCGGACCCTGAGCAGAGGCTGCTGACGTCTCGGGCTTCCCCAGCATGGGTCCCTATAGACCCCGGCACCCACCTCCCACACCTGCCATTCTTCTTCCAGGGTGAAGCCTACCGGGAGTGTAAATGATGTGGGCCTGGATGCCTTAGATTTGGACCGGATGAAACAGGTGAGAGCGAGTAGCAGTCAGCAGGCTGGGACCATCTCTAGCCAGCGGGTCCCCTGCTTGACTGCCACAAAGGCAAGAAGCTGGCCAGTGGAGGAAAAGGGAGTCCCTGGGCACCCTGGGCTTCCTCCAGTATGGTCTGAGGGGTGTTGAGAGCAGGGCTCGCCCAGGGCCTGGCTGAGGGAGAGGCCCCTGCATCCCCTAAAGCCAGCGTCTGTCCCTTCACTCTGAGCTTCTGCCCAGCAGGAAATCCTGGAGGAGGTGGTTCGAGAGCTCCACAAGGTAAAAGAGGAGATCATTGATGGTGAGTGGGGGCCGCTCCAGCCAGGGATGAGCTCATTGTCCTCCCAGCATCCTACACTCACCCCCATGTGTAGCTGTGGAAACTGAGGCCCAGAAAAGTGAAGTGGGTTACTGTGATGCACATCTCCCTGGGGTGTGGCTTCTGTGTCTGATATTCCTCCCAGAAGGTTACCCTGTGGAGGAAAGGATGGGCCTGGAGACTCTGCCCAAGTTTCTGTCCTTTCCTGTCCAGTCTTCCTGTCAGTGCTGCCTCTAGAATGCCCGAACTCCCTCACAGCCTGCATGGCTCTGCTTAGGGAGCCCCTGGCTGCAGAAGTAGGACTGTGATGTCCCCACCAGGGCCTGTAAGGAGCTGGCCCAGGCTGGAACAGAGCAGCAAAGCACAGCCTGCCCCCATCCCCCACCTGTTTCCCTATCGCTGGTGCCCAGCAGTGACCTGAGCTAGAGAGACCTATGAAGTCAGAGGGACAGCTAATAGCAGGCTCCCAAGGGAAGATATGCACAGAGGCACTGCTGAGACCTGGCAGCCGTTAGCAATAATAGCTACACTCCTTGGCCGCAGAGACCATGACACTTCTGTCCCATCCCACCAGAGGACAGGTGTGGGAGAATGTTCATGAATGCAGGGAAGGAGACATCACAGCTGTGGAGCAGTTCACTGCCTTACTGCTGCCCCACAGTTCCAGTCTTGGGGGGCTCCCTTTCTGGCACTTGGGGAAATAGCTGGGTTAGAAACCCCAAGCATAGTCCAGCTGTCTTCTAGAGAGTTGCCTGGGAAGAGGCAGTGGTGAGAGCCTAGCCCATGCTCAGAACCCTCAGGAAAGCAAGTGAGCGTCCTGGCAAAGATCCTATTATTTAATGGTTGCCCCTCTCTGGCTGTTGACTACGGACAGGTCTGTCCACTGTGAGGGCGCCGGACGCTTGTGAAGGAAGAGGGAAAGTGTGGGAGCTAAGAGAAGGGAGTCCAGATCTGGGGAAGAAACGGGATGAGGCAGGCAGAAGAAGGAAGAGAAATTTGGGAAGGCTTAATGGGTCTCAAGCAGACAGAGCAGAGTCAGCTCTGGAGGACAAAGACCAGGCCGTGGCACCAGCACAATCCATGGCTCTGTGGCCAGAGACTCTTGCTATACCACATGCACTAGGCAGACTGGAACCAGCCTCCATCCTGTGTGGGGAGGGACTCAAGGGCCTCTGAGCAATGTGGGTACCCTCTGCCAGACTCTAGGAAGACCTGAGTCCCCCCCTCCAACAGCAGCCTGAGGAAGCAAGGCATATCATTAGGGGTTGAAGCCCATGAGGTCTGGGTTGTTTGCCCAAAGGTCTGTCAAAGCTGCCATGCTGGTGGGCATCTAGCCCATGTGTGGTCTCCGGCAGCCTGAGCAGGGTGCTTCCATGCTACACTGAGCCTCCCTCTCCTGTCCTGCCCTTAGCTATCAGGCAGGAGCTAAGTGGGATCAGCACCACGTAAGATGGCACCAGCCTTGGAGGATCGCGAGGAGCCGTGCTGGCCCCAGCACACAGCGAGCCTGCAGAAGCGTGGATGTACTTAAGTCTCAACCTGTGATACAATATTAAAATGAGGAAACAAACTTCAACTCCTGGATTTTTAGCGTATCTGACACAGAACACCGGGTCTATTCTTTTTTGTATTTTATATTTGCTTATTTAAGTGTACATTTCTTTGGTTTATAGAGAGAACACCCCAAAATCACCTGCTTTATTAGATGGCTTCCAAGTTTTCTCCTAGGTGACACTGTTAGCTCCAGAGCTAGCAGTGAGCAGCTGGGTAGCGTGGCCTTTCCACGCCACAGAGCTGTCAGAATGCAGCTCAGCCCCAGCAGCTATGGTGTTTCCAGTCTGTCCACGCAGTGCGTGTTATGTCCACTCGATAATAAACCGTTCACTGTCCACACTCAGGCTCTGGCTTGCTCTCTCTTGCGCCGGGTCTTCGCTGCCCTGGGGTGGGGGTGCCTCTTTACAGGGAGTGCCCAGGCCAGAGCATGCAGGACTAAAGAGATCAAGAGGGACCTCAGAGAGGAGCTGGGTTCCGTCAGAATGTTCCTGGGACCCAAGAGCGTGGCCAGGCCACCAGGTACCTCCTGTGTGTGGAACTGAACTCAGGCCCTGCCTGCGGGGAGCCACACAGCCGTAGGATCACAGGATGGCGTGGCTCTGAGTGTAGCACACTCCCTGAACTTAAGGATTCCATGTGCAATCTGCCTATCGAGTGCTGGAAGTGGGCCTGGGGCTCAGGGAGGTGAGAGGAAGCTTTGCCCCCAGAGACTCCCTGCTCCCCGTGGCATTACTGGGAACAATCCATAGCAACCTAGGGAAATCCCAGCACTTAATCTTCACTGTGGCTACGGAGATCCTCTGACCCATATGGCCAGTAGACAGCGATGAGAGCCTTGCGACCATCCCCATGTGAGCTCGCATGGCTCCCAGGACCGTAGAGGAGAGTGCCTACTGGTGTGCTCAGTGCTGAGGGCTGGGTAGGAAGGGTCGAGGTGAGATCCTTGGCACATTGCATCTCATTGGGTTCCAATGATCCTAAAAGCCAGGAATGATTTGGGGGCCTTTGAGGAGATAAGAAACTGAACAACCTTGGAGGCCTGGCCACAGCAGCACACTCCACATCCTTGAGAAATGCTCTCAGCCCTCTCTACTCAGGCCTCCCGCCTCTCCCAAATGTCCTCAGCACGGCCTAATCACAACACCTTCAGACGTTCCCTTAGCCTCAGACCAGCCTCTGACTTGAGGCAAGGTCTAGGCTCAGTCAGGGCAGTGAGTGGCGGCTGGCCTCCCTGGGATTTCCCTCAACCCCTGGAGTAACTGTGTAACTGCCCTGGCTCAAAGTCCTCACATCTCAGAAGGTCAACTGTCACACTCTTCAGAGATACCTGTTCCTAGAGCTGCAGGGCCACTCCCAGGCATGGGGCATGGGCTATAGCACGTCCTCTTTCCCAGGCTGCCTCTGTGGTGGTGTCCTTGCCCAAGCCTAGCTCCTCAAGCCCCAGGCTGTAGTGGGAGCTATAAGGCTGGGCCCACTCTTATCCCTCTCTGCCAAGGCATCCTCTTTCAACACACTGCTGATGCCTACTCTGGACACCAGGACCCACCATGGTCCAGCCCCTTAGGACCAGGTCACTAACCAAGGCTACCTCTCTATTCACAGCTATGCCATCACATCAGTATTTATGCTCCACCTGCAACTATTACACACACACACAGAAACTGCCCATCCAGCTATCTGACTTGGGAATCCTGTCCAGGGCTGTGGACCCCGTGCTGCCTACCCGATCCGACCCTGTCCAGGGCTGTGGACCCCGTGCTACCTGCCCGACCCAACCCTGTCCAGGGCTGTGGACCCCGTGCTACCTGCCCGACCCAACCCTGTCCAGGGCTGTGGACCCCGTGCTACCTGCCCGACCCAACCCTGTCCAGGCCTGTGGACTCCGTGCTGCCAGCCTGACCCGACCCTGTCCAGGGCTGTGGACCCCATGCTGCCAGCCCCACCCAACCCTGTCCAGGGCTGTGGACCCTGTGCTGCCAGCCCAGCCCTATCCAAGCCCGGGATGGTTTCACAGGTCAGAGGGCCTAAAGGGGAACTGTTCCATGGCTTGGAGGGACCTTCTGAAGCCCATACCTTGAAGCTTTCCCACAGTGGCAGAGGCCTCAGGGACACACCCTTCCAGAGCCTGAGAGAAGGAGAGACAGGCACGGAGCTGGCCTTCACCCACCTGGATTCAGGCAACATACTCTGAGGGCCCAGGTTCAGACCAAGGCTCCATCCTGCCCAAAAGAAGGACAACACATTGACTATAAAGACAAATATTAGGTTTAATCTAAGGCATAAGAACAGAGAAGGCAACTCCATGGGACCACAGGCACAGAGTATCCTGGTCAGTCGGAGGGAAGGCCAGAGATTAGGTAAGCCTGGTTGCCCCGACCACAGCTGCATCCCCTGTTGCTGGGCCAGAAGCAGCCTAGATTGCAGGAGCTGATGTAGCTAGACCAGTTCTGTGGCCCTGGCCCACAGAAGTGGGGCCAAGAGGCACGGGGCTGCACCCCTCAGGACTGCTGGCCGGCAGGGTTCACAGGCGGTCCTCTGCCAGCTTACACGTGCGCTTAACCCTGGCATAGGGTCCCATAGAGTCCTCAAATACAAAGTCCCAGAGCACCTTCACCCAGGAGTGGTGCTGCGGCAGGTGGTCGTAGTATTCGGGTGCAATCTTCCGCACCTGTGGAAAGGGGTGGGGGGTCAAGGCTGAACCTTGGCTGGTACTCTACCACACATGCAATGAGAGCACACACGCGTGCACACCAGCTGTACACACACACACACACCAGCTGCAGGTGAAGGAGGCCCCAGCAGGGAGGGCACCACAGCCAGAGTGCCCCACCTCCACACCCACCAACTTTCTGATCCCAAAGGTCAAGGTGGGTCCATTATGGTCCTGCAGAGTTCTGAGACCTGTACCCTGAGGTCTTGACTAACACCCTCATTCCTCACCCCAGCATCCTATGCTCTGCCAGGCTCTGGGCTTCAGCTTTCACTGCTTCCTCACCCAACACACCTCTTCACCCAACACACGTCTCTACCCCGTCTTTCCCCTGACCTGATACGCCATGTCTGCCTCCTTCCCCTGGGGGTGTTCCAGCCCCAGCACCTGTAACCGAGCCATCACGGTGCTGTGGAAATTGCCCTGCCACCTCCCCAGGCAAGGCAGTGCTCCACATCTGAGGTGGGCTGTGAAAACTGCTCCTGTCAGAGGCAGCTTCCGGAGAGACGCAAGCGTGACTTCTGAGATGAGCTATCCCTTTTAACCTCTGCTTCCTTCTCAAATGTCCATTTGAGTGACAGTTACAGCAGGTGCGGCTTCATAGGCTGCACAAGCACAGCACTGGGAGCATCCAAAGTCACCCAGCCCACTGTGTGTGCACAACAGACACACACACACACACACACACACACACACCTGGGCACCCAAGAAGAACATACACAAACATACTCAGGAATTTCCCAAGAACCCTCCTCCACTGCTGCTCCTTGGCACACCTGTCTAACAGGCACTGGCATTCAAGGCTTCCTGTCCCTCTCAACCTTCACCCCCTGCACCTCAGCCTCCCCTTCCTGTAGCTGTAACCGGTCTCCATTGGTTATAAGGACAAAACCACAGCTGTGCTGCCTGGCCAGCTCCAGGCTGGAGAAGTACGCCCAGACTGTCACAAGACTGACAGGAAATTAGCAGCCACAGGCGGGAGACAAAGTGGAGTGCTTCTCATGGTGTCCACTGATACAGAAAAGGAAGCTGAAACGGGGTGAGTACGTGAGCAGGACACACCATCAGCAGGTCTAGCCTACGCTGCTAGCCCGCACCTGCCTTGAGAAACTCTGTCTTATCTGGATCTGCCTCTTCCATCTCCAGCCCAGCACGCCAGAAATGAATGACCATCCCCTTACCAACACACAGAGGAGAAGTCAACCTGGGAATGGCAGAGCCTTCCCCCTTACTCCTCATCCCCCCCCCCCCGCCCCCGTGCCTGCTCAGCCCAGGCTGAGCACTTACCAGTGGCAGGTAGCAGCCGGGGATGCTGGGAAAGTCATGGTGCTCCATGTGGTAGCCCACATTGAAGGTGATCCAGTTGAGGGGCCCGTAGTAGGAGTAAGTCTCGTGGCCCTTCATGAACATATAATGTTCAGCCACGAAGTGGCCAGAGATAGGGTGTAGGCCCAGGCCCAGGAAGGAGCCAGCTAGAAGGTAGACGACGGGTTTGATCCCCCAGAGGGCAAAAATGGTCAGGTCAACAGCCAGCTGCACCAGGGTATTGAGCATCTCCATACGAGTCACCGCCTTGGGGTTCACATAGAGTGGCCGCAGCGAGTAGAAGAAGGGTTGTAGGGCCAGCCAGAGCAGCTTGCGGGCCGGCGTACAGAAGAACCAGCCTTCAAAGTTCGTGGGAATGTCCACGTCCAGCCCATCTCCGCCCAGGTATCGATGGTGGTCCACATGGTACTTTTTGAAGGATGTGGCATAAGGTACGCCAATGGGTAGATTAGCGAAGATGGCGAACCAGCGGTTGCGGGAGGCAAAGTTCGTGCCAAATGCAGTGTTGTGCGAGATGTCATGAATGGCCAGGGTCAGTGAGTGGTTGATGCAGCCACCGAAGGCATAAGCCCAGAAGAGCAGCCATCGCCAGGAGAGCCCCTTCACCAGCCAGCAGGCCAGAAACTGCACCAGCACCAGACCCAGCACTGTCCACTTGATGTGGGGGTCTGGCCGCATCAGGTCCTTAATGGCTGGGTACTTGGCTACAGGGAAGACAAGAGTGATGAGTGTCTTGGCATTCACTGAACCCGCATCCTCTTCCTGTCATCTCCCATCTCAGCCCCTAGCAGTGCCTGAAAGCATTCAAGATTCCACCCCATACCCTCAAGGGTCTTAGAGAGACATGCCATCCCTATACTTCGTGTCTTGGAAGAGTTGCAGCCTGGACTGTGGGGTACAAAGGATCTCCTACCTCTGACTACCTTTGGGGAGAGGCTGGCAGACTTCTCAGGGTGCAGGAATTTGTCACCAACCTAAATAAAGTGTAGGTGTCACAACAGGTCACAGAATCAAAGTAGCATCAGAGCCACAAGCCTTCTGGCCCCTAGTGTTCCAGTCAACACGTGTCTATGTCATGTACGACTTGGTCAAAGAGGGATGATGTGGACTGGGCATTCCCAAACTTGTCAGGTGCTCAGAGTGGCAAGGCATGGCTTGGGAGGCAGTCCCTAAAATAAACAAGCACCGTAGAGAAGCTAACAAAATTTACCTGTCTCTTCGGGGCAGCAAGCGTCCATCCTTGCATAGTTGGTGCTTTTTTGTGTTTTGTTTTCTAGAAAAGGGGCAAATGGTACGTGTGGAAGTTAGCCAGGTTGGGAAGGGCCAGGAGGGAAGGGCAGGCAGAGTGGTGACATATTTAGGTGCTGGCATCTAGAGACTAAGGGTGGGGCAAGATCAGAAGGAGACAGCAGGATCTGGTCAAACATCAAGCGCTGCATCCAGGAACAAAGGGTCATCAAAAGCTCAGGGTGACAGATTCCCCCAGGTCTGCTCTGTCCCTCGGCTTCCTGGACAAGGGCAGACATCCCAGAGATGGGGCCAGCACTGTCCTACAGATGGGGTGTAGAGAGCCGTGTGGAGTCACACCTGATGGCTGTGTGTAGAGAGCTGCGTGGAGTCCCTGATGATGCTGGCTCCTGCCCTCCGATCCCGAAAGCGAGTGCTCTCTGTGATAATCAACTCCTAATATCAACTAGGCCTGACTTATGCTATTATCATGCAATGATTGTCAGCTGTTTGCATATGCATGGACCTATGAGCAGTGCCCACCTGGCAATCCAGGATTGGTAGCCCATGCCTACTTAAGGGCTGGGAGAGAGAGGAAGAGGGTGAGTGTGAGTGAATGAGAGAGAGAAAGGGAGAGAGAGATATAATTGTAAAAAGGTCCTGAATAAACTGCTTAGCAAGAAGAGCTCCAGTGTTGTGCGTCCTCCTTGCTGGCCGAGGGGGGCCGCGACAGTTGGTGGCCCGTACGGGGACAAGTGGTGCCGCGCATGGGGAACCTCCAAACCTCTCTCCGTGGAGCCCAGAACTTGCTGCAGTCAGGGGGTGCACCGGATAATCCTCAGGTAAAGACTGGGGATCCGCAAAAAAAGCGGGTTTTCCGCTCTCCCCGGTAGAAGAAGGGAGAGCGGGGGCAGTATAGCCACGACCAAAGTGGACGGATAAAGTAAAACTAAAAGAATGGGATTTTAGAATGGGCGCTTCAACATCACACCTGATTTTTCTGGCTCTTAACGAGCTGTTAAGGAGCGCATTGGAAAAGTTTTTGACTGAATGTGACACAATTGCTCCTTGGTTTGCCATCTCTGGCAATCTTAATGTGTCATCCTGGGACAAGCTTGGTAGAGATCTGAATTTTGCCGCGGAACAAGGTACGCTAAGGAAGGGAGTTAGATTCATGTGGTTTGAATTACCGAGACCTCCTGAGTTTGCAGTGGAGTGTGAGCAGCTGTGGCTCCAAGGCCAAGCAGCGCTGAGGGTCAGCGAAGCTGCAAACACCCAGGACCTGCCTTGAAGAGGGAGACAAGGCCAGAACGCTAGGCCACTCCCAGCGTGTGCCTCAGGGCATAGAAGTGCAGCCCAACCAGGGCTGTTCTGTGCTCCCTCGCCTCCACCTTCCAGCTTGGTGGGGAGGTAGAGTCCCCTCCTCTCTCCAGTCACTGCCTCGACCTGTGTCCGAGCTCGACTGAAAATGGCAGTAAGAATGCAACGTCCCGCTCAGCAGGAAGTAGCCAAATTGACAACGTCCAAATTCCCTAAAACATGGTGTAAGTGGGGCCCCTTCAATGGTTGCAGAGCAGCAAGCCTGCTTTCCTGGGTTCTGCTCCACCCTTCAGTGGTTGCAGAGCAGCAAGCCTGCTTTCCTGAGTTCTGCTCCACTCTGTGCACCAGTCTGGACCCAGAACAACTGCAGCTGGGGCTAGAAGGCAGCTGGAGCAGAGCTTTGCTAGGTGGCTGTGGTGGAAGGCACATTGCCTCAGCAGTCGGTGCCTAGCCTGGCAGATGCCACAGCAGTGCTAAGAGTATCAGCAAACGCAACAAGTGCTGGAGCTGAGACAAGCTGGAGCACAGACCCCACAGGGCTGCCCGAGAACGCAGCGTAGCCGCAGGGCAAGGAAAAGGCAATGGCAGTTTTAGGCTCTGCACGCCGCTGAAGAGTCTGTGACAGAGCGAATTTAAATCAAGAGACTGCCCTATTGTAGGAGCAGGTACCTGTGTGTACTGTTTTAGCCAAAGGGTTGGTAGAATACCGTAGCCCAAATGGGAGGTTGGGTCTAGTGGGGATTGGGAACCCTACTGCTGGCAATCTCAACACCTGTTGTCATGGGCATTTATCTTTAAATCCTGTGTAAGATCAGACAACCCATGAGAATGCAGCATATGGTCACTTAGCAGAAGCAGGATCAGCTGAGCTGCTAGGGAAGCCAAAGAGGTGCACGAGGGAGAAGGTGTCTTCCATGCACTCAGCTGACAAGAATGAATGTGTCACGGGGGTATGGCAGCTGGGGTATGAGAGGCAAGTCTATACCCTAGTCAGATATTTCTGTCCATCCGGGGCTGTGTGTGTCCAGCATTCAGCATGAAAGATTAACCCATGCAGCTAATCTGTCTAAAGAATTGTCTAGATATCTTTTAGGTAATTGGTCTGGTGAATTCGAAAACAACTGGAAAAGCTGCGAGTGGCGACTGCAGATTCCACACGCATGGATACCAGCCTGGCAGAAGGACTATCCTCCTGGATCACTCCATGGATCATCTGAAGGAGTGGGCGGGAGTAGGAGCCCTAACAGGCTTAATGGTGCTTGCCTCCCTGGTATGCCTGTGGTGCATTTGTCACATAAGGGTTTCACCAGCATCGCAATGCAGTTATGACCATTCAGGCCTTCACGGCCATCGAAGCAGGACAGTCTCCCGAAGTATGGCTAGAGATGTAAGCGAGCACAGGATGCGAGGCTTGCGCACTGCACTTGAGGTAAGCATACATCAACCTCAAGAAGAGCAAGTCTGATTGCATGTGGGTTGGTGTCTAGCTCCCACCTCTGTAAAAAGACACCGGACAGGTCTAGTGTTCTCTGGGTGGATGACACCTGGACAGACACTAGTACATGTTCCATTTTTAGCAGAGATCAGACCTCTACTCTTGCCTGTTGCTTTGCAAAACAAAAAGGGGGAACTGTAGAGAGCCGTGTGGAGTCACACCTGATGGCTGTGTGTAGAGAGCTGCATGGAGTCGCCCCTGATGGTGCTGGCTTCCGCCCTCCACGATCCCAAAAGCGAGTGCTCTCTGTGATAATCAACTCCTAATATCAACTAGGCCTGACTTATGCTATTATCACTCAATGATTGTCAGCTGCTTGCATATGCGTGGACCTATGAGCAGTGCCCACCTGGCAATCCAGGATTGGTAGCCCATGCCTACTTAAGGGCTGGGAGAGGTTTGCCCTAGGAGAGAGGAGGGGGGAGAGGAGGGGGGAGAGGAGGGGGGAGAGGAGGGGGGAGAGGAGGGGGGGAGGAGGGGGGAGGAGGGGGGAGAGGGGGGAGAGGGGGAGGGGGAGGAGAGAGGGGAGGAGAGAGGGGGAGGAGAGAGGGGAGGAGAGAGGGGGAGGAGAGAGGGGGAGGAGAGAGGGGGAGGAGAGAGGGGGAGGAGAGAGGGGGAGGAGAGAGGGGAGGAGAGAGTGAGATATAATTGTGAAAAGGTCCTGAATAAACTGCTTAGCAAGAAGAGCTCCAGTGTTGCGTGTCCTCCTTGCTGGCCGAGGGGGACCGTGACAATGGGAAAACTTCACCAGCCAGACAGAATCTTATTCTAGGGCACCTCAGTTAAATAGCACCAGTCCTCAGCATCAGCACCACTCTGAGCAGACAGTGGCCTCAGCTTGTGTGGCCTAGGGCTGGCCAGTAGGATCATAGCAGGGGCTGCAGCCTTGACTGGGATGGGCAAGGCCATGTCAACAGCAGTGATGCTATGTAATGCCTCCAGCTTGCACACCCAAAGGGGCAGGGTCGGAGGAGCAGTTCAGTTGCCAGGCCGTGGGTTCATTCCCAGCACTGCATGAGCAAAGTGTGCCAACAAACACGGCTATAATCCTAGCACGTGGGGGTGGAGGCAGGAGGGTCAGAGTTCAAGATATCTCTCAGCTACATGAGTTTGAGGTAGCCTGGACTGCATGAGACCACGTATAAATAAATAGGCAAATTGTATATATGTTTTACCACAGGAAAAGAAAGTTCGGCTGGACAGTGTTGGCTCACACCTTTTATCTTGGCACTCAGGAGGCAGAAGCAGGAAGATCTCTGAGTTTGGTCTACAGAGCATGTTTTAGGACAGCCAGGGAAATAGAGAAACCCTGTTTTAAATCCCCACCCCCAAAAGAAAAAGAAAAGGGAGAGAACATTATCCTGGGAGACACACAGAATCACACCTCTGGTCCCAGGCACACAGGGGCTGAGGAAGAAGGGTGGCTGGACCTCAGGAGTCCCAGACCACCTGACAAAGCAAAACTGAAGTCCCACTGTTGAAGAATTCCAGCTCCCAGATACCTCCCCTGAGCAATCTGGCATGGCCCTGAGATAAGGCCTTGCTAGCTCCCTGAGGGATTTCAGGGGCAAGCTAAGGCAGGCTGACAGAGGCCACTTGTCAAGGTTCATGGTGGCATGTGGTGTGATGACGTGGGCATGTCCCATCAGGGCATTAAATGTTTCCATTTCAACCCCGCCCACAGTTACGGGGGAGGCCATTTAGCACCAGTGGTAAGCAGAACAATACACCCCCCAAAATGCCCACATGCTAACATCACAACCTATGACCACCTTAGGTGAAAGGTCAAGAAGAGACACACATGATTAAAGCCATGACAAGGCTCCCCAGGTAATGCAAGAGCCAAGCTGGGAGCCAAGGGCTAAATGAGGCACGAGGAGAGGCCGCCTGTCTTGGAACACAGGAGGCCTGGTGAGGAAGGTGGGGGACTCCAGAAACCAGGAAAGACCATGGAACCTGCTCCCCCGTGGAACTTCCAGAAGGAATACGACTCTGCTGATGTGAATTTCTGCCCAGTGAAAAATAGGCCAGAATGCCAATGTCCAGAGCAAAGGATACTGTGAAGTGGCATACACCCAACACGGGTGACTCCATTCAGGGCCTCCTCCTCCCAGCCTTGGGACAGAGGCCAGCCAAGTGTGGCCTGGCTCTGAGGGCCCTGCTCCTCACCAGTCCTGGCAGGATGGCCCCTCCCTCTGGACTCAGCAGGGGTGTGGCTCTGAGCACACAGGACAGACAGATATGTGAGCCATACTCTGGCCTTCTCCTGGAGGGACTGATGTGCCTGCTGCTACCTGGGGAGTTGGAGGGTAGGGGGGACAGATGCAGAGCCAGGGTCCGAAGGACACCATCAGGGAGGGCCTCAGTGCCGCAGGAAAACGGAGAGGAACCCAGGATCATGCGGAAGGCAGCATGTCTTGCTGACAGAATAGGGACATCTGCAGGGTGACACCAGGAAAATCACATGCAAAGTGTCTGCATCTGTGCATGCCACCAGCTTCCCAGTCCTCCGTGAGTGGCTTCTGTGTACCTGCCTCACCCCCTCGGCCTCCCTAGGCAGCAGCCAGCCACTAGCTCCAGCTAAGGACGTCCAAAAGGCAGCTGCCCTTGCTTCCCCATGGAAGGAAGCCAAGCATCAGCGCAAGAAGGCGGGTCCAGCCACACCTGCGTCAGGTGAGCCCCAACCAGGTGAACTCGAAGGCAGCGGGGCCCAGGCCCTAGCTTAGATATAGGCTAGCACATGCAGGACCCACATGAGCACACAGCCTAGCAGAGGCTAGCACATGCAGGACCCACCTGAGTACACAGCCTAGCAGAGGCTAGCACATGCAGGGCACACCTGAGCACCAGCCTAGCAGAAGTGACTGTGGGCCTGCTCTGGCTGGTTCTGTGTGTCAACTTGAAACAAGCTAGAGTCATCTGAGGAAGGAGCCTCAGTCGAGGAAATCGCTCCCTGAGATCCAGGTATAAGGCATTTTCTCCTTTAACGATTGATGGGGAAGGGCCCAGCCCATGGTGGGTGGTGCCATCCCTGGGTTATTGGTCCTGGCTTCTATAAGAAGGTGGGCTGAGCAAGGCAGGGGAAGCAAGCCAGTCAAGAGCACCTCTCCATGGCCTCTGCACCAGCTCCTGCCTCCAGAATCCTGCCCTGAATCCTTCGGTGATGAACAGCAATGCTGAAGTATAGACCTAATAAACCCTGTCCTC